>NW_026927256.1:0-30815 GCF_032062105.1 Saccostrea cuccullata | reverse complement strand
TAAATCTAAAGTATTTGTCATACTGTTGCCAATCGTGATAAAAAGCTTACTAGTACGTGCAATCACTCAGCGATATGAGGATGACCATATTTAAATAGCATTAACTAGTTACACCATGAATCTAACAAAAATTGCATATTTTTCCACCTTTATTGAACAATTACCACCATAAACTTGTATAACCATCAAGATAAGTATCAAAGCAAATATACATTAAGACAAATAATTGTTCACATGTGTTGATTACTTTTTGATGTCAAAAATGTTAAACAAATTACCAAATTTACTTAAAAGAACATAGAAGTGTCCATTATCAACAGGGTTTATCTTGAGATTAAAGAAATAAAACATTTTACATTAAAGCTATTCTTGAAACCTGACCTTCACAATATATCATTATATCATCGTTACGTCATTGTGATTTTGTTGGTTGATGTCACTGGCCATGTCATTCACTTGATCCAGGAATGTTCTAATGTCAGTAACCTTGTCTGGATAATTTTACTCCACCCAAGGTATGAACTCGGACCAAGCCAATCTCCGGAGCGCCTCATAGATACACTTATGTATTCTACAGTACCCGCATTGTTATTCTTTACAAATCTATCGTGTCCTATCGTGCGTGTATCCTATCGTATCGTGCGTGTATCCTATCGTATCCTATCGTATCCTATCGTATCGTGTTTTCCGTTTATCGTGTTTTGCGTTTTCTATCGTGTTTTCCGTTTATCGTGTTTTGCGTTTATCGTGTAGATCATTTATCAGGTTCTATCGTGTATCGTGTTTTGCGTTTATCGTGTATATTCGGAAACCCTTGCTTTTTATCTTTACTACAGGAAGAAACTACCGAGGTATTCCGAGTTTCTTTTTCGTTTTGTTAACTAAAATAAGATTGTTTTAACCAATAAAGAGAAATGATAGTTAATTACTTAGTTTTTCATCATTAAAAAATATTAAAGCGTGGAAGGGAAAGGATAAATAGATAAATAATATAATTAATAAATTAAACAATTAATAATATATTAAATTAAGAAAATAATCATATCATAGACAAGCAGAGATTCAAAATTAATTTTTGAAAGTGAAATAATTGACTCCCTGTTGTTTTTTTTGGAAATGAGTCACTAGAGGATTGATTGATTGATTGTATTTTGTTTTACGTCCCTCTTGAGAATTTTTCACTCATATGGAGACGTCACCGTATGCCGGTGAAGGGCTTCAAATTTAGACCTATATTCGGCACTCAGGGCCATTGAGCAGTGAGGGTTCTTTATCGTGCCAGCGCCTACCGTGACACGGGACCTACGTTTTTAAGGTCATATCCGAAAGACCCGTGACTTTCACTTCTGATGCCGAGCGCTTGGCGAAGGAACAGTCACTACCTATTTTTACGTCTAAGGTTTGACGCGGCGCCGGGAACGAGAATCGAACCCGGACCTCCCGATCACGAAGCGAACGCTCTACCACTAGGCTACCGTGAACGGTGAGTCACTAGAGGATGATTTTCGGTAAGTCACGGAAAATTTTAATAATAATTAGCAGAGGATTTACATGTATCTTTTAAAATATAATATTCATTTTTTTCTCCCGATCAATCGTCTGGTAATATTAGGAATGTATTTTCGCCTCTGATCTGCTTGTACATGTATGCACAATTATTTAAAATCTTGATTTAAAAACAAATAATAACGAAGCTTTAAGCATTTAATAAAGACATTGATCCAGATAACTTTAACACAGATTTTCTCCGTATAGTTACAATTTTTGAATCAATTTTTATCACTATCTAATTAGTTAAATTTCTGAATATGTCTAAATCTAAAAAAAGAATTATATCAAAATTATAAAATGCAATGCATGAAAATGCTCTACCCGATTTATCACACCATGCATGGCAGTTACTATAAAATAGAAGTTTTACATTTGAGTTGCGTCAAGCGAAAAGGGACCTTCGTGACCAAATTTTCGAAAATCGGTTTTTCGCCGTTTCTGAAAGAGCTAGTTTTTCCGAACATTTTGATACCAAATGTTTTATTATCTACCTTCTAAATTTTAATTAAAACTCCAAATGAAAATAATTTAATGCTAACAGGATAACCGCCTTGGTTTATGACATCCAATAAGAGAAAAAACACACAACAACAGGAGTCCTGAAATTGATTAAATAAAGTCGAAATTTTTTAATTTTGTAAATTTTTCCAAATAATTCTGTACATTTAGTTATATTGGGTGTATTGTAAGCATTTAACCCGTTGTTTTTGCTTAAGAATAGATATTTCTTCTATAAAAGCAGTTTAGTTAGAACAAATCATTTGAAGGACGTCATTTTTATGACTTTTAAGCTTGTGTCTTATGTTTTGGCTTGTGTGTTTTTTGCAATAGCTAGGTAGGTTTTTGAAAGATGAGTGGACGCTAAACAGAGAAAAAAATTGGAATGGCCTAAAAGGTAAATATCGTGTGTTGAACAATGTAAAAAGAAAATCGTGTTTCTTCTCATTTTTGAAAAAAAAATTAAGGAATTTAATTTGTTCTCCACTTGAAAATACCGATAGAAATGCACAGGTTACGTATATATCTAGGCTTGATGCAACACAACACTGAAAAAAAATAATTAGTGAAAGTCACTGGGAAGACTAGTAAATTTACTGTCCATACAATCACTACCTTAAAAGTAGTTTTACTGGGAATTGGGTAGATTTACAAGATAACATTAGTAAATCTAGGCATTCATAAGTAACTTTCACTAGGTATTTATAGTACTACACAACCACTACTCAACTTTTCACTATCTTAGCTAGTAAACAGAATGATTACTAATCACTGTCCATACAATCACTACCTTAAAAGTAGTTTAACTAGGTAATTCTCTCAGTGTAATCTATTCAAAGTCAGACGTTAAATTAGACTTTCAAAGTGTACTAAGATGGTTAATGTATGATTATTTTATGTGCCACCTATTCACAAGTTGGTACGTTGTTTCATGCAATATTTTTTTGACCAAGTCAAGGGTCCCGGATTACAATCTAACTTACAGATATACAATTTAAACATTGCCTGAATAAACAAATTTATGCACAGTTACATATTGTAAATTAAATTATCAGTTAAATTCATATTCAGTTTCAATGAGAACAAGACAATATATGTTAGATAGGATGGAAATAGGCCCTCACCCTGAAAATTCAAATAATATACAATATACACGCTGTCATCAGTAGAAATTTCCTTAAATTTATTCTCAGCATGTTTTTAAAAGCAAAAGTTTCAATTATTTGCTTTTTGTATTTTTGATAGATATCTCATTTTGCATAATAAGCACAGTCGGTTATTTATCGGCTTACTCCGCAACACTTCAAAACAGTGCACGAGCCATCCGAGGAGCCCCGAGTGATATATGTACACCATATGGTTATGGGCGAACTAAAGAAATTAATAATAAATTAAATACGTAAAAACGAAAAGGAACAGACAAAATCAAAAAGAAAAATAAATTAATTTAAAATAATTAAGAAAATAAAGAAAATAAAATCGGAATTTATCCTTGAAAGGCTTCCCTTTCCGAAGTAATACAAACGAGCACATCCAAAAACGGGGGGGGGGTGGTAATCAAACATTTTAATTACAATATTGTGTAAGATTATAAACTCAAGATGTGCTCATGTTTATAGTCTGGAACTACTGTTTTTGCCTGAAATAAGATTAGTAATCAGAAAAAAACAACTAATGACCTACATGCGTCTTATTCAATACATGACCTATTTCGCTCTTAATTTTCGCTTCAACAACATCAGCTTACATGCATAGCTTAAGTTACCGTGTTTAGTTTTAATTTATTGCAATTAATTTAGGCGAAGAAAACAAGACCACAAATAAGTTTTGAAAATGACCACTGTTTATTACTTTCACATTCTATTGTTTCATACAGTTAAATTTTCAAACCTCAGAGAGTTGCGCCGGGGTGACGTGTTAATTTTAGTGAGTAAATACGCAAGTCCCTATGGCTTTTGCTGCTTCATCCTTTATGACATGGCTATACAAAGTTTCTTAGCTGATGCATTCATACTTTTTTTCTTAATATAAATTGACTAAATACTATTGCTAGAAGCAGTGAACTTAATTCGAATATTTAATCTCTGACAAACTTATGGCACTGAGTCGCCAATTCTCGGGCCTTTCTGTCTAACGGAGAAACAATCTGGAATGTGTTAAATATACCAACCCCCCCCCCCCCCCCCCCCCCAAAAAAAAAATCCAAAAGAAAAATAACAAAATATTGAAATAAATGCTTGGGACCACTTGCTTATCTGTAGAGACTGGAGCTCAGTTGAAAATGCAAAAGAAGAAATAAATCATTGTTTTCAGAGCCTATTCACGTACATTGATTTGTTGAACATTTTTGACAGCTCACGAATAAATTAAACCATTTATAAACAATTAAAAATTAAATTAGTTTATATAATTTTTTGAAAAATTACCAGTAAACCTATAAATTGCCGATATTGAACATTTTTTTCAAGACAGTTTTAGGCGTGTCTATTTTTTTAAAAAAATATATGTAGTATGCAAATATATTTTTGTTTTGCTTTATCATATAATTTATTTTTCATCGGCAAAGGCGTAGACGAGACGTCACGTCTTTGAAGCGCGATTGTGACGTAATGACGTTTATGTCACGAAGGTCTCTTTTCGCTTGACGCAACTCATTTATTTTATCTGGCATTAGAAAATCTAAAAATAATAAACAGGAAAAAACATGATGACTTTGAACAGCTTACCTTTCTGGCGTGGAAATAAACTAAAATTTGATGCACCTGCGTGTCAAATCGAAGAACTTTCCTTGCCATAGAAACGGACACGTATGTGTACCTCTCTAATCAGCACACTGCCTTCCTGTGCGGTCAACACCTCTTCCCCTTCTCCCCTAGCCCCCTAAATGATAGCTTGGCTCGTGCGTATTCACCGTCAACATACCTGAACTGCTCTCTCACCTTGTGTCAAACAGTATCTATTTTCGGGATTGTGTTCACACCTTGCGTGAACTAAATGTACACTCATAAAAGATTTTTTTCTTCTAAATCAATTAAATAATTGTACAATTTATAGATTTGAAAAATCATTTCCTAGCTTGAATTTAAATTAAAAAATCACATAACTTAGTCCGCTGATTTATTTTATCTGTACGATGTTTCCATAACTTTATGTAAATAAGTATTGTAATGAAATTTAAAAAAAAAATACTGCACTTATGGTACATGAACTTTCTGATCATCGTTTTTTCTTGTTACAGACAGAATTAATTCTAGGAAACAATTTCTTTGATTGTAGAAAAGATTGAAATAATTCTAACATTTTAAGCTATGAAACTTTGCTCGCATTATTTTTTCTACGGTATTTTACTATAATAAAAAAAAGAAGTTGTTACGATATTCCGCCGTGACCTTGCAAGACGAGTAGATGTATTGCACCCAATCAGTTTATAGTATTAATCAATTTCATTCCATATGTATATATCTTTATTCAAAAAGTCAATATTATTTTTGGCTACATGTATTTGGTTAGATGATGTTAATCTAATTTTAAATTGGTTACGGACTTTCAACATTCCGCCCTTTGAATACGCCGTATATGAGATTACCGGGTAAGTCTAAATAATTTTCAGGGTTTAATAATTCAATTGCATTAGAAACAGTACACACAAAGTTTAGTAGCAATGATTTATAATTATTTAGTCTGAAAAGTCGCATTTCACCCTTTTAATATTTGTTTCTAAATTTTTGTGTTTTCTATTGTATAGTCATTAAAAAAAAGTCATGTTCGTTAATTAATACTATGTTTTAAGTATCTGATACATAAACGTTTACATGTACATAAGTTAAAGCTTAGCGTAAACGTACAGGTACATGACTGTGTAGTTGTACAGATTCATATTCTGTTGACACAGTTTACTGTATTAATGCAGAGCGCCATTATATGAATAATTATTTAGATTTCTACTCAGGAAATTAGTTTTCTTGAACTATATAGTTCTTTAAAGCTGATTTCTTCGACCATCTTCGGCCGGTCTTCTACATGTATTTTTCCCTAAGATTTTAATATTTAATTGCGATATTTGGATACACCGCACATTGTAAGCTTTAGACATTAAATACAAATATTTAATTTATTGCGTAAATTTCTTCCGTGAAATAATTTAGTGTTTGTAGATAAATTTATTAGGTACAAATGTATATTTTTTTCATAAATAATAAATCTATTTATAGAGTTTCATAAATTTATAATAGTACCCGTGAGAAACGGCACATAATTATGAAAGGGATTTTTGTGCAACAATTACATGTATATTAAAATATCCGTAATTAAAGGAGTCATAGTTTAAACTTAAGATGAGAATTTCAACATTCACACAAATAATCGTAAATCCACACCCTTAAGTGGAAATAAAAAAAATTACAGTCTCCATTTCATAATAATCCATTTAATCATTGTCAAAAAAAATATATAGAGACAGAACTTTTGCGAAATTACCAGTGATCTCAATTTTTTTTTTTTATTATAATAATCAAATGTACTTCAAAATTTAGATTTGAAGCTTTGCAAGTTCTTAAATTAAAATATTGTAGCAACTAAACAAAATAATCTTTTCGTCTTGTCAGAAAACGTTCCGCAGTTTGAAACAATCCTATCAGGTTTTGCGTTTATCCTATCGTGAAGATCGTTTATCAGGTCTATCGTGTATTGCGTTTATCGTGTTTTGCGTGTATCGTGTTTTGCGTTTATCGTGTTTTGCGTTAATCCTATCGTGCATGTATCCTGTCCTATCGTGCGTGTATCCTATCGTATCGTGCGTGTATCCTATCGTATCGTGCGTGTATCCTATATCCTGTAAAGAATAACGATGCGGGTACTGTAACAGCACGATTGTAATGCTTACCATCAAGGACACCATTTATGGACCCCTCAGCAACTATCCCGGACTCTATACATATGTCCTTTAAACCGGCATCTCTAAATCGCTTTCCAAGAATCGATAACGCGTTAAAAATAGTGTGGAATGCTCCCATTCTAAGCAAAATGTGAGAAAAACGCTCTTTGTGTTTCCTAATTATTTCAGTAGCTTTGGCATAAAGTATATCCATTACCACAACTATAGTTTCCAGAGGTAGTTCTAGTCTAATCAGTTCTGACGGATTCAAAATCTCAAATACTGTAATAAAAAATCAGTTGCAGGGGCATTGATTGTAGGTAAGTATCAGCAACATCCTCCGAGATGAGTTCTTGATCCCTTATGCAGATGTTAAACCCGGTCCAACTGGTACTGACTGATTGATTGAGTCAGAGAGTCTTGCAAGCACCCATAATAAGTTTTCCTTACGGGCTATTAAGGAAGCCTGCTTTGTTTCCAGGGTTTTATCTGCTGTTGAAAGTGGTTGTGGACCAACTCGTGTACCAGCTATAGAGACTTCGAATTCCTGATCTCCAACAGTCACAGATCTCTGCTTTTGCTTTTGAATACTCGGCAATTCAACTTGTTGGGGATGTGGGCCATATATAATAGGCTGTATTGCTATCCCATTGACACGATGAGAGGTTCCCTTTCCTGTCAGTGTTTCTTCCAGTCTATCTATGTTGTCCCATGCCAAATTTGTGAATACATAGGGCTTTGTGGAGGCTGGTATAACAACCCTAAGGTTCAAGGCAGCCGCTAACTTTTGAAGACAAAGTGCTGTGTCATTTTCTTCCAGCTGTTATTAAGATATACCATGCCCAAGTTTATTTAATATCCAAATGACCTCAACATTCCCTGTGAGTGTTTTCACTGCGTTTGATAGAAGAAGGTGTTTCGGTGGCTTGTATTGGCCACATGATACAACATAAATGATATCCTGGCTGAAGGACTGGACTAGAGTATTTATTCTTTCTGTTTTATACTTACTGTCAGGGTCTCCATCTAAAACTCCACAAATAAACTCTCGAGAAATTTGTTATGGCGATATGAACACTTTTCATATCTGCTGGATGCAAAGACCAAGGTGTCGACTTCATTTCTTCCTTTATGATCGATCTGATGTGAGACGACGCCTTATCTACGCCTTATTCTATTGTTCTATTGATGTCAGTAGATTTTGTTTTCCAAATCCTCAGCTCTCTCTGAAGATTTTGATTTTCAACAACAAGGTCTCAATAAAACACCATCAGGAACCATGAGAAGCTTTCCTTTGTTGTCTGGGAATCAACTGATTCGCCAAGCTCCCTCTCCAGTTTCCTTCGAATATGTTTCCTTGTTGTGTCTTGCATATGCTGAACTCCTTGGGACAGCATAATAGATTCTAGCTTTTCTGTCAAAAATGTCACGGGTACAATACTTTTGCTATCAAGAACATCACTTCTGATAAATTCAAAGAGTTTCTCATATGCCTCCCTTACAATGTTTTGATATTATTCATCTCCATCAGATTCAGTGTTTGTTTTTATCTATATCTTTCAATTCAGATTTCTTGACTTTGGTGTACTTCTTGTCAGCAAGAAATATGATAATGAGCTTCAGCAGCAACGATATCCCTACTTGTAACTGCAATGATTTTGTCATCACCTCTCTGAATAGAGATTGTTCTATCTGACGTATCCGTATCCGTATACGTATCCGTATCACTATCGAGATATGAAAGGCATCTCGATCCCGATATCTAAACAATCTGGTTACATTTCCATCGTTTCATGTTTGATTTTTAACCTCATTCACTAAAAAATGATATGTAGTGTGATATTTTTAATAAAAAACATATCAGTTGCTGTACACGCCTTATGCATCATGTTTTGGGGGGAGAAGTTGAGGGGGTAAAAGTTAAAAAATAAAATTAGAAAAACAAGCATGATTTGAATTATTTAAATGTGTAGAAAATTGTTCGAAAATCTCTCTCTCTCTCTCTCTCTCTCTCTCTCTCTCTTCTCTCTTAGGGTATTCATTCTTCATTCTAAAATTAACATTAATATTTACAAGAATTTTACACGACATATCCCCAAAAATATATAATTATATATACAGTTAAACCTCTTTATCTCAAACTTGTAAATTAATTGTAAAAACATATAATTGTACATTAAGGTTTCGTCAAAGGTCAAGATGTCTAAAAAATTATTTTTACAATTGCTCCAAAACTATGTGTGGTATGAAGTCAAAACGTTTACATTTTGTAAATCTATCACTGATTAATAGATAGAAAGTATTACTTGATAACAAATATTTTTAAAAAAGATATTTTTTGAGAAAAATTGTTTCAGAAAATGTGCATATTTTAAAAAAATGCACCTGCTTTTTCTGTCCTTTTTGAGAAAACCAACATTGTAGAAATGATATATGTTTATCATTGAAGGGCAAGTTGGACGTGAATGGTCTCTGAAAGGCTGTTATTGAAAGCATGACATGTATAAAGACAAACCCTATAGAATCCGCCATTTGCAGTGTACTTTCACTTTCAAGTCTAAACATTTGGACAAAATAAACAGAGAAAACAACTTTCCAGAGGCTATCCAAATCCAACTTGACCTTCATCGATAAACATATTTTGTTTCTGCAATGATGATTTTCACTAAAAGCATGGAATTAATTAGGTGTATTTTTTGAAAATATATGCATTTTTAAGAAGAATTTTTCTTAATTTATATTATTCCAAGTATTTTTTTTATCAAGTGATACTTTCTATCTGTTAATCAATAAATAATTTATAAACTGTAAAAGTTTTAACTTTATACCTTACATAGTTTTGGGGCTATTGTAAAAATAATTTTTTGGACATGTTGACCTTTGACGAAACCTTAACTGGGGAAGATTTCACCATATTGCAAAAAAAATGTGTATGGGGGATTTACTGAAAAAGTCCATCCTCTTTTCCTTTTTTATCATCTTCTATGCCATTAATTATAACGTATTTGATGGTCATAGTTCTCCAGAAAAAAATTGGATAGATGGTAATTCTGGGGTGGTTTAAATACACTCCCTAAATTGTAGGTCGATAGCCGTATCATGGGCGGCGCAGGCAAATAGTGAGGGGCGTTAATTGAAAGGGGGGGGGGGGCTAAACCAACAAAAAAGGTAAACCTCACTTTTAAATGCCTATATTATATATAATGTCTATCTTTGCAAGAAAGTGGGGAGGGGAGGGGGGTGGCTTAAGCCCCCCCCCCCCCGGGTCTGACGCCTATGCATATCCAGGGTTTCAAGGAGCTTGAGAATTGATTATGTACAATTTCCGACAGTGTTGCGATTAAACGCAGTATATGTAGTACTCGATTGATTTAACACTTGTCGATAAAGAGGGAGAAAAGTAAATGTTAGGTTACGATGTATCTTCCTTTCTTAAACTATTCTATTTGCATATTAGCTTCTTTTGATGAAAGTTACATGATCGAGTTTATAGTAAACAAAGCAAGCTCTGAAAAAACTTTGATACATGTATTTCATCACTATAATTTTTCTTGGCTACATTGCATGAAGCAGTTCCTTCTCTTCACTGTGCACAATGATCTCGATCTCGGCAAAATTGTATATACGTGTATAAATAAAAAAGAAAGTCGGATAAAAAAAGAGATGAAAATTAGCACGATGGACAAGTAGACTTAGCAAAATAAGATGTTTTATTTTGAAAATTTTGAGCCATATTTATTTTGATCTTAGCATAAAAAAGATTTGAGATTATATTTTTTGAATACCATATTCTGAAATAGTTTTTATATCAAACCACAAATGATGTTAATGAATGATAGTCAAAAGACGTTATCAAATGTCGTGTGAGCACATGGTGAGGCACAAACGCTGGAACTGGGGGGGGGGGGGGTTGCAGGCGTAGGATAAGCTCCCTTTCCACTTTCAAAAGGCATGTTGTATTGCAGTCAAAGAAAAGTAAGTGGTAGTGTTAAAAAAATGGCAATGAAAAAAGTTCGACCCCCCCCCCCCGCCCACACACACAAAATAATGTTTAAGTACTTTTTTTGCATGTCAGGGTTTTTCAGGACTTATATTTTTCTCTTTCAATTAGCCCCCACTTCCTCCCTACTTTCAATTTGCTTCTGACGCCAATGTGAGGGGAGGAGAAAGGAGGGAGTTGAACTGGCTCTTCAATGCGTATACTCAATACTTGTAACGGTCCTGAAGCGAATTATGAAATCAGTTTGAATAGTACGGAAGCGTATTAGTGCCACTTGGACCCGTCTCTTGTTTTTAATTGCTACACGTGATTCTGTAAATTTTACACTTAATAGTGTAAATTTTACACTTTAATCTGTAAAATTTACACTTTAATCTGTAAATTTTACACATTAATCTGTAAATTTTACACTTTAAAGTGTAAATTTTACACATTAATCTGTAAATTTTACACTTTAATCTGTAAATTTTACACTTTAAAGTGTAAATTTTACACATTAATCTGTAAATTTTACACTTTAATCTGTAAATTTTACACTTTAAAGTGTAAATTTTACACTTTAAAGTGTAAATTTTACACTTTACAGTTTACACATTAATCTGTAAATTTTACACTTTAATCTGTAAATTTTACACTTTAAAGTGTAAATTTTACACTTTATTTTGACCAACCTGAACTGCAATAGGTTATGATCGAACCGTCTATTTGTGATGTTTTACCTTTGACACTTGAGAAAAAGTATTAAACTGAGATGTTTGCAATTGTTTGTATATTTTTATTTTACATGTACTCGTACTTGTTTATTAGTTTATGATAAACAAGGATGGACTATTTCCTCATGGGTCTCGTAATTTTCCCCAGCATAAGATATCAGGGATCTGCTTTTGTTTCAGTATATATACATGTTTTTCTTTAGTTTTACTATGGTGTACCGAAAAGTAAAAATATATATCTCAAAGATTTTTTAATTTGCAGTTCAGATAGATAATACGCTTCTGTAATTATCTTGCATGATTAACAGTCTGTTGGCTTTAAAATGCATTACTGGGAATGTGTAATGTTGCTATTAAAATTGACTTATGTTAATAAACAAATAAAGTGTAAAATTTACACTTTAAAGTGTAAAATTTACACTTTAAAGTGTAAAATTTACACTTTAAAGTGTAAAATTTACAGATTAAAGTGTGAAATTTACAGATTAAAGTGTAAAATTTACAGATTAAAGTGTAAAATTTACAGATTAAAGTGTAAAATTTACACTTTAAAGTGCAAAATTTACACTTTAAAGTGTCGAAAATAAAAAAAAGTAAAGTGTGCAAGTGGAACTAATACGCTTCCGTAGAATAGTCTCTTTAAAAACGGCCACAGTGTTTTATTAATCGCGTTGATGATAACGTATTTTGTATTTCAGTGTGTGTGAGGGGGGGGGGGGTTATACCGTTATACCGTGTAAAGGTATATGACAAATTCAGAATATATCAATAAAATATCCTGATATTAAGCGAGAGGAAAAAGAGAAAGGAGATTTCTTATACAAATATTTTGAAACAAAATTAATTTAATTTAAAAACAAAATAATTAAAATGAAATATTTTATACTTAAATTTATTTATTCATTTTCTTTTTTTTTTTTTGATAAATATTTTTCCACGAACTGATAGAGGTTTACAGCAGTTTAGTATTTTTAATAGAAAAAATTGCCATTTGCTATTTTCCAATGCATGACTGTGGCTTATTTAACCACAAACAGAAACGGAAATTGTATTAAATGGTTGAGACATCGGGATCGAGATGTCTTTCATATCGCGATACGGATACGGATACGTATACGGATACGGATACGTCAGATAGAACAATCTCTAATAGCACATTCTCGTAATGTTTTGTCTGCTCGCAGCTGTACTGCTTGGACAAGTTTTTCTCGTGATTGAGTGTTCTTAACCCGTTTCTCTTGGTCACATTTCTGTTATTACACCCCTGCCTCTGTCAATGATTTTCTGCTTGGTCTTTTTGATGTTCTTCCTGTAATGTAATGACACACCTTGCTGATAATTTAATTTATATATATAAACTTACAAAAGCTAAATACTGAAAGAGAAAAAAAATAACATTAGACATTTAAGCATCCATGCAATATGTTATGTTGACTAAGTGGATATATTTTAAACTTTTCCGCCTTTTACCGCTACTTCCTGCCTCGTCAATGTGCTTTCTTCTGCTTTCCTTTTTCAAAAGTATCCAAATCTCTCTTCATGATGAAGCGGCTTCGGCATTTTCGGTGATAGTATATTTTAGGAATTTCCTCTTCTTCGAGTTTTTCTGAAAGTTTTAAAACTCGTTCATGATTTCTAATTCTAGCTGCTTCTAACAATGTAAGCCATGATTCATAGTTTACAGGACTTATTAAGTGTTCATCATCATCTATTGATTTGTTCATGTAAATAATGCATCTGGATTTGTTCTCTGCCATGTTATCACTTCATCAATCGTGTAAAAAAGTATATTTTATTTGTGACACATGAAAAATAGAGATTATTAGGATAATGTTCTCTAAGAAAATGTGATGTCCTTTTGACCTTATGACATATTGACGTGATGGGTCTGTTTACAGCATCCTTAATCAAAAGTACCCAACTGTTCTTAATCAAAAAACTATAATAGTATAATATCTATGTAAAGTAAAGAATGTACGCACAGAGTAAATCAAGGGAATTTTTCTTCAATTTTCATTTTTAGGGTAGGGATAAAGATTTGCCATGAAATCAAGTATATATATATTTGTTACTGAAATAATGTTTTGAAATGCTAATAAGTGAAAACAATTCTTTAAATAAAATGACCATGCAATATGTTTTCGATGTGAAAATTGTCACAGTAGTAATTTCTTTCTGCTTATTAAAATTTCAAAACTGCATATTCCATTTTTTTAAATCAATGGTAGACTTATATTCTAATATAGTTTACAGGACTCATTACAGAGCCAATATTAAAAAAAAAATAATTGAACAGGGTAATAGCATGTCTGCATTCAAAAGAATTTTCAAGAAAATATCATTCGAAAGAAGATGTAAATTGCGTATTGAAAACCCCACCTTTTTCTTTCATGGACACAAATGAGAAAACGAACAATTTGGATATGTGTACATAAACAGTTGGTACACTATTAAAGCCACAATCAGTTGAATGCTATCATACATTTTCTGAAGGTAGAGATGTTTATCCTTCAAAAAATAACTATAAAAATTATTCACCCAGATGGTACCGATACCGAAAAATTTATGGCCTGGCTCATGGACTAAATAGTTTGGTGCCATATGTCGGTATGGAAATTCAATTGGTTTATGTGTACAATTTATACATTACTTACGTTTCAATTAACATCTTATCCACAATCAAATTATCAGACAAATTTTATCCCTATTTGAATATTTTATTTGTAATGGAATTACGGTTGTCATTGTTCTAAATTCTATAAAGTGAACTTCAATATTAAACATTAAAACAAGTTCTCTTATATATGACATGATATATTAATTTCTTTATATTCCAACTTTTCTCAAAAGCCAGCTTTGATTAATTAAGATCATTTAAATGAAGGATTTATAAATTGTCTTTTATCTTTATTAAACTTTTTTTTAAAAAAGGTTTTCGCCCAAACTACTTTATAATTAAAGATACATTGGCTATTATTGTTTAGATGGATTATTATTTTAGGTAAACGAAAAGACAATATGCACTTTAAAGCTGTATCGTTGATCCTACAAAGGGACATAACTCTGTATAGAGAATCGTATTGTGCGCAGTGTATAATGCATATATAGGCCACGTGCATGTTCTCAATAATCGTAACAAGATTAGGTCGACGCGACATTTTCATAGCAAAAATTATAGCTATTTTCAAAACGCTTTAGATTTGACGGGACCATATTCTGGGCTCTACGTTAAATTCAAAGTAATTTTTTGTGTGTTATTTTTCATCTGAGTTTGATTTCACAGGAAATTTTTCAATCGTCTTCGTACTATCTGTTTTCATAATCTTGCCTTGGTTTGAATAATAATGAAGTTAAACCTACCCCCCCCCCCCCTGCTAACTTTAGAAATTAATACACGTCCCAGATCTAGATATTCCAGCCCGGCACTTATGTTTCTTTCCCCTTTAATACAAAATCTGCATTTTTGATGAATCTGTCCAGAGTTTAAAAGCTTACAGAAAAAAGAGATTTGAATTTTAAATATATCATTACATTTCCTTTTATATGATAACTTAGAATGTTAACAAAAACATCAGATACAATTTTAAATTATTGTTATAATACATGTAACAGGTCCTGTGTAACTTAAATAAAAAAATCATGCATGCCGATTTGTATAATTCCTAAGCTGAGGTAAAAATGTACGTTAAACAATAATTTTCAAAGCCTGAAATTTTAACTTTGTAGACTGTACATGAATACAGGACTATACACTTATTATAATACAATGTAAACAGCAACTTGCAGGTGTCAGTATATAGAAGTGGAGCCGAAGTCATGAGTATACACATGTACGTGTATGTCTGGGTTACAATGTACCCCTCGGAACAAGCGATAGCCCTGCGGGGCGGATGAAATACAGTAAATTTTTATCAAAGGGGTGTATAGAGTGGATCGATCATATTATGCGCTGGAGTCTAAAAAGAAAAACTGAATACATGCCCCCATATATCACGCCGGATCAAACGCGATTTTCATGCATGCATTTGCAATATGGGTTAAAAATCTTTTTAATGTAGAATAAAATATATAAAATCTATCGAGAAGCCATGCAGTACGTACATTTATACTTTTACACCACAGGCACTTGTTTCTGTAATAAATTTTTGACCCATAGTATAATAATAACACAAGGTATCTAACTCCGATTTACACCGAATAGCGAATACCGAATTTAAAAAAAGAATACACTTTCCTAGGAAATGCACGGGTAAACTGTTTATACCTATGTCTTCTACGATAATTTATCTACACAACCATACCTGGCATGCTTGTCTTTATTTTCTTTTATCTCCGTAATCAGAGTCAAAACTCTGCTCGCCAGTGGAAAGTAAAACTGTACCATAGAATTGTATGTTATAGTCTCGGGCAAAGAATTAGACCTCGAATTTGATTGGCTAAAAATCTGTTTCTAAAATTACACCGGAAAAACATCGAAGTGTTTTTATGGAAAATAAGACACTATCAAATTTTATTAATTCAATGCAATATTTAAAATCTGGGATTTAATTTTTAAACCCACGCATTCTTTAATTTTTCTCTTTGCCCGAGACTATCAATATAAAAATATTAGAAAAGTCCAGATGTAACATGAGATGTATGGGATATTTTGCACCTAAATCGGTGCGAATCATCCTGGAGCGAACCATCTCAGTGCGAAACAGAATCGGCGCGAAACATCCCGGAATCTTTATGAAGCCCAACTTCAGAGACGGGAGTCCTTGGAAATAAGAAGCTAACGTTTATTCTAAGTTCTAACAAGGGTTAATTCACGTAAGTTTTAAATCAATCTGATTGATTTAGCGTGTGTGAATTACTCCATTAACATCACACATTGTTCATTGGTATTCTACTGTCAGCCAGTGTCTGGAGGAATTAGTTTGTTTACATGTAGTACACAACTGATGAGTGATGTAAGTATAGGCATGCTATGAATTTAACTGAGAGTCATCTGGTAAAATGGAATTAGCTAGGGACCTAATACCAAATATGCTAGGCCCTATATATCAATTGAAAAAAAAGTTATGATCAGATTAATCCTAATATTAAATGTTGACAGATGCTTGATTCCATTCAACATTGAGAAAGTAATATGTTTACACAAGATAATCATTGGTTTACCAAATTTGCCATATTTCAATTGGCGAAAAAGAAACAAATTGAAAGCAATGTAGTCTTGTGCTTTAGGTGTCTTTGTGGGTTAGATGTCATTATTAATGGCATATTATTGTGTCAAATAATAAGTTGACGGTGCGACCGTTATGGCAAGCACAGATATTTATTTTGTTATAATTTTGGTGCATCTAGACTGACGTTACATGATGTACGAGGGTTGTCCGTAAAGTTCGTGGACAACGTTGATAATTACTGACAAACACTGATAAAATATTTGAAAATATTATTTTCACTAAATTCATGTTTCATTTTATTGATATGCAAGTTTTCAACAAAAACAAAGCACAAATAGTTATTTTTTTATCAGATACAAAAAAGACACATACTCATTCCCGGAGCACTAAAACGAAACTCCGTGACGTTACCTGACGTCAGAAGCTTGATACGAGAACATGTAACTTTTTTCAACAAAGTCACTGTTTAACTCAATACATTTCTTATGTCGCTTTAACTTTTTTCGCTTAGTCATAAAAATTTGCATAAAATATTCAGGTTTCACACGTAAAATAATATTTTAACAATGCCTGTCTTATTACTTGCAATCATCCTTACTCTGTCCACTAAAAACGACTATATATAAGGAAATACGCAAAATCACTTTAAGAAATTAACTTTTTACAGCACCGGAATCTCAGAATGATGGTCTTTCTTCACGCATGTCATCCTGTAAACTGTTCCTTCCGTCTGAAAATTTGATTTTCAACATAAATACTAAAGAACGGCTTTCTATACTATATTTTCCCGACTGATAAAAGCATTTAAGGGTCCCTGTTAGTGTTTTTCCGATGTCTACGCAGAATTTTATCACTGCTTACTGCTCCGCCTATTCCGAAACGTCCCTTTTTCGAACAAAGCCGATCCCGTCTTAATAGATCCTAACCTAGATTTCTCAGCCACTTCTGAAATCTGAACGTTCAATTTTTGCAGGTTTGTAGTTATAACTTTTGTCAACGCCGTAATGAAAAGCAATCCAATTTCCCCAGAATTTAAAAAAATACAAATGCAATTTATATAGTGATATGTAACTTTTTTATTTAAAATTTTGCGGTGCTCCGGGTCACTATCCCAAGTCTAATAATGAAGCCATTATTATAATTATTTATTTTAAATTGAATATTATTTTACATTTTGTAAATGATAATTAGTAAAGGATTATAAATATGTTTAAAATAAATATCAATGACACCATCTTTCTTTAAATTTGAGCTTGTCCACGAACTTTACGGACAACCCTCGTATGTAAGCTGCAATACCAAGAAAAGACCTGAACAGTGCTGAAATTAAATTATTGAAGAACATTTTGTTTACTATTTATCTTCAATATATATCCATTAAATCATGGCAAGTAAACTTTTTGTTGAACATTTGCCTTTAGTCTCACGAGAACGTAGCTAAAACAAGTGATGCATTGTGGGTCCAAATTACGGCATCAAAAGATTCTATCGAATGATTGTGCAGTGGTCCGAATTTTCTCTTTGAAAGCACAGGCATTGCGTTCAAAGATCGCAGTTACAAAATCGACGCTCGCTATGAATGCCATATCATATATGTCACCATTTTTTTTTTCAATTAGGTCAAACATGAAGGCCAATATTGGCTTGCAAGGTCAAGTGGTCAGAAATCATAGCATCCTCAAAAATATTATATATATTGCTTAAGGTAATGCACATGTAAAATATAAAAGCCCTATCTTTTCTAAATCAAAGGTCATATTAAGGAAGAATAACATTTTTGAAGAGCCTTCAAGGTCACGGTCACGGGGTATAAAATCATAGTGTAAAAAGAAAAGTCTTGTCACAAGTGATACACATGTGTTATATAAAAGATCTATCTCTTCTCATGATTCAAAAGATGACAAAAGATTTTGTCACAGTGACAGACAGACACTTACAGACGGACAGATGAATTAAATTAATTATTATACTTCTGTTAAATGTTTCCTATATAAAGTTCAGAAGTTGAAATAACTATCTTTTATAGTTCACGCATAGCAAAGCTATACCCCCGGGGTTATAGATTTTGCTATCCACCCTCGGAGAATTTTCATGCAATTTTTGCCTCCAATTTTTATTTCCAGCGATTTATCTATTGACTGATGATGTCATTATGAATTCAGTAGCATTGTGACATCATCAGGATTTTATATTATTCTTGCAGTATTTACTTACTCCAAAAAATTCAAACCTCAGAAATTATATTATACTTCAATATAATAAAACGCTTATTCACTGTTTATGAGTGGGATAGCTCTTTTATCAAACCCTTGACGGACTATTCCCCTCGGAAAGCCCTCGGGGAAAAGTTCCTGTCGCGGGTTTGATAAAAGAGCTATCCCACACACAAACAGTGGATAAGTGCATAATGTCCCCTCGCTTTCCATATGGAGAAATGGTGTTCATTCTGCTCATCTACATATCAGCCATATTGGAGCTATAATAGCGACAGATTCCATTAGAGTTAATTTATATCGAGAACGTGAAAAAATTGCAAAATTTTATATACTTACTATTTCGGATAAAGTTCTTCGGCCGATGTTTTGATTTTTCTTTATATTGTCTACCGGAAATAACAATAATGTTGATGCTAAAGTGAAAGTTGCGACCGCCTTTTTGATTTGAAAATTTGAAGTGAGAGTACATCGTTATATTGAAGGAAAGAGCACAGAATTAGTGTTTTTGTCATTTTTGGTGTTAAAATGTAAGTGTATATTGCAAGATGACAGAGTTCTTCCGCCGATTAATAGGTGCAGACGAATGTATATTTTTACAAATTACAGATGATTTAATATATCATGAAGAGTTACGGCCGCCTTTTTAATTTAAAAAGGGAAATTTCATCCATAGGCCTGGCCTACTTATTATTCGAAACAAAGGCTTCACGAATTGTAAACAGTTAATCACGCAAAAGTGTACCAATATAACTATGACGGGCCTAACAGAAATAAAAAAAAACCAAGTTAGAGTGTTTAAATGTTAAAAAATAAAGATATGGTATGTTTTGGGTTTTTGCAAGATCTTATGAATATTAATTAGTTGTACATCACGTGGTACTAATCTCATGAATAAACTGAACGCCATTTCTCCATATGCTGAATGTGGGGGACAAAAATTAGGAAAACACACCAAAAGGGATTGACTGACCATTACATGATGATTCATAGAGAAGCTTTCTTTAAAAACTTGGGTCTTCTAACAATATGTTAAATTATATTTTGAAAGTTTTTATGCATAAAAAAAAGTGATATGGATCAATTTAGGTAACAGATCAATATCGCCTGACAGCACCATGCATGATGAAAATTTAGTTTTCTTAATAAGAATCTCTTTTTCTCTAAATTAAAAATACAGTGTATAAAGAATTTTTGATTATTTTCAAATATAAAAACTTGTTAAACATCAAAGACGATTTTCATGCATGCCAAAATGATCAGAGAAACCCTTTTTCCTGTTTTTTTTTTAATTGAAATATATGGCTCATATATCATGTGTATTCTTCTTGGTCATGATGATACTTTCAAATCTCTAAGGTAATATAAATAGTAGGTATATGACTAAGACTATAGGTGTGTGATGGAAAAAAGGGGAAATTATTTGTCATTATTTGACATATTACCACTATCAGTGTACATGTATCTTGTATATGATGTAAGTAATTTTAATTAATTAATTTGTTATTAAATGTAGATTTAACAGCTGAGCTGCTGCGACGTGATAGGGATGCACTTAAAAAACGGTCATAAGTAGTAAATAGTTGGGGCCTAGTACATGTATTAAAATGTTGTCTTATTTCATCTTGTTCATTGTCCCTGCTTTGTTTATCTTCCTGATTTTTTAGAGGTTATTATACTCCAGGCCTGAAATGTTGGAGGGTATATGTTAATCCAGATATATACGTCCAGCCGTCTGCTATGCTTTGGGGTCCCCATCTCTTCTCCACAACTCCTTTGAGTCTTGTACCACTGAATGAAATTGATGAGACTTTTACAGAATCTTAATTACTTTATATATATTGCCATTGTGACCCCCTATTTTACTTTTTGATCCGACACAAATTTTGGGTTTCCCATGGCAAAATATGGACACTGCCATTATACAGTTATCATATGGGAGGCAGGGTATCATTAGTGAGCCCATTGCTCACAATACCTATAGTTTTATTTTTATTAAAAGAGCAGCATAAAACAGATGCAATTAAATTTCATTCTTATATCTATTAATATTCATTCATGAAGATACCTAACCTAATGATAAAACAATAATAATAACAGATAGAGCAGATGGGTGAACAAAATCCATAAATATGATGATGGATACCAAAGAAAATGGGTCGCAATATTTTTAGCTCACCTGAGCCGAAGGCTCAAGTGAGCTTTTCTGATCACATTTTGTCCGGCGTCCGTCTGTCCATAGCTTTTCTAGCTGTATAGCTGTCTGTAAACTTTTACATTTTTGACTGCTTCTCAAGAACTACTAGACCAATTTCAACCAAACTTGCCACAAAGTATCCTTCCGTAAAGGGGATTCAAGTTTGTTCAAATGAAGGGCCATATCCCCATTCAAAGGGGAATAATGGAAAATTACTGAAAAATTAATGGCATCTATCAAAAATCTTCTGTTCAAGAACCACTGGGCCAGGAAAGATGAAACTTGTGTGAAAGCATCCTCAGGTAGTGTAAAAATCTTCTTCTTGATAACAAAGCAATGATTGGTCATATTTATATGGAAACATCCTCAGGTAGTGAAGATTCAAGTTTGTTAAAATCATCACCCCCGTGGGTAGGGTGGGGCCACAATGGATAATCAAAGTTTTACATAGGAATATATAGGAAAAATTTTTAAAAAATCTTTTTCTTGAGAACAGCAAAGCCATGATTGGTCATATTTATATGGAAGCATCCTCAGGTATTGTAGATTCAAGTGTGTTCAAATCATGACCCCCCGGGGGTAGGGCGGGACCACAATGGACGATCAAAGTTTTACATAGAAATATATAGGATTTTTTAAAAAAATCTTTCTCTTGAGAAAAGTAAAGTCATGATTGGTCATATTTATATGGAAACATCCTCAGGTAGTGTAGATTTAAGTTTGCTTAAATCATGACCCCCGGGGGTAGGGCGGGGCCACAATGGATAATAATTACATAGGGATATATAGGAAAAAAGACTTTTAAAACTTTCTTCTTGAGAACAGCAGGAAGATGATTGATCATATCCTCAGGTATCCTAGATTCAGGGGTAAGGCAGGGACAGCCCACAATGGACGATAAAAGTTTTACGTAGGAATATACAGGAAAAAATTTTTCAAAAACTTCTTTTGAACAGCAAAGTCAGGATTGGTCATATTTATATGGAAGCATTCTCAGTTAGTGTAAATTTAAGTTTGATTTCAACCATTCGGCTTTTATGTCATGTGTGATCATGGTCTAAACTTACAAGTATTGGATCCAAGAGGAATGGATTTTATCTTCCTTAAAAATTTGTGGCAGATCAAAGGAAATTACAGTTTATGGCTATTTGATTAAAACATTTCAGCTTACATGTCATGTGTACCGGTAATCATGATCTAAATTTATAAGTGCCGGATCCAAGTAGAGTGGATATTACATTTATTAAAAAAAAATTTTTTTGGTGTATCAAAGGATAATAATGATTATGCTAATTGATTTCAACCATTTATCTCACTGTGTGTATGTAATTTGTGATCATTATCTAAACTTACACGTGGTGGATCCAAGGGGAGCGGGTATATTTTTTTTAAAATTTGTGGTCGATTAAAGAATATAAATCATTATGTCTAATTGATTTCAACCACTTCACTTATTTGTCATGTGTGATAAGGATCTAAACTTACAAGTGGTGGATCCAAGGGGAGTGGATATTACTTTTTTATTTAAGTTTGTGGTGGATAAAAGGATATTAGTGATTATGGCTTATTGATTTCAAACATTTAGTTTAATGTCTTGTGTGATCTTGATCTAAACATAAGTGATGGATCCAAGGGGAGTGTATATTATTTTTTTAAGTTTGTGAAAAGCTTACGACAACGCCAATGAGGATGCTTCAAAATGACCTAGTTAATGTACTAAACTGTGATCTAACAAAACATTCTGTGAAGTACACATATCCTTATATTAAGGTTTTTTTTAATCCTATGGGATAAAAATTCCCAAATTTCACTTTATAGAGCTAATATGGGATTTTTAATCCAATTTCTTCAATAATGGGTTAAAAAAATCCATGACGGAAAAAAAAATCCTATGGGAGGAAATATCCTTCACAGTTTTTTTTCTCCCATGGGTTTTGGTGGGATTTCAGGTGGGAGGAAAAATCCTCCCATGGGATTTTAAGTTTTGACAGAAGTTTATAAGAAAACTACAACATTGTGGAAGTTGAAATTGACATGATGAAATAAGATTACAAAATCCCATCAAACTTTAGGAAAAATTTTAATTATGTCTTTTCAAAAGGGTTCCTAAAAGTCCGGACTTTGTCGTGTACGAAATTGAATGTCGCACTATTAATAACAGTAAATATCAGTAATAATCAGTAAGAACAGCACCGTATCAGTTATTATCAAACATTATCAGTAAAATTTGGGATTCTCAGCATTTTTTCATTCAGTAGAGATATCACACTTCTGAGCATAATGGCTTAAGGACAGATATATGATATGGACTAACCTGAATCTAAACTAGCAAAGGATGCCTGCATATTTCTCTAACTATGTCTTTTTGCTCTTAAAGTATGTGCCGAACCCGTACCCAACCCTAGCCGTCATGATTTAAGCAAGATTAAATTACGCTTCCCAAGGATTGCTTCATAATTGATTCATTTACAATTTAAAAAAAAAGGAACATTTAATACATGTGCAGTTTTTAGTGATCGATTTAACCTGTGTACATGTACATAGAGAATACATGTACACCTATAAAAATTGGAATAGTATTTGTTTACAAGTTTTATGTCACTTTTGGCAGTTGTAGAGTCTCAAACGTTTATCCAAGAATTGGTTGTAAACATTTAGTTAAATCTTCATGATAAATCTTCTTGGAAGACCTCCGGTCTTCGAACGATTTAATCACGTGACTGACCCAATTCATTTCCATTGAAATTATAACACTTGTTATTTCTTTCTGAAGAAAATATTTATCGTGATTTGAAGCTGGGTATGGAGGCAAATCTTTATTATCATTGTCATTATTCTAACAGGCCCTGACTATCGAAAAAGCAAGTGTACGTCACCTAAAATTAGATCGTATCAGACAAGTAATATCTCCGAGCCACGTTTAAACGAATAATGATTGTATGTGTCCTTACACAATAACAGTCAAAATATCGTAATATCTACATAATATTAACGTACATGTTTTTTTTTCTCGTAGGTTTTATAGTCAATACAAAGTTCCGTTCATGAAAGTTTGCCTTAATCTGGTAAGTATTGATTTCGGCATGAAAATTAGTTACATTCTTTCAGCTTTAGCTGCATTATTTAATTTATTACTACAAAGGTCAATGGTTATTTAAGTTAGATTATGAAATAAATAGGGGTTTGATGATACTCTGTTTTTTAATGATAAACAAGTTTTCAGTATGCTTTGAGTATTATTAACTTTAAGAAAATAAAAAGAAACGTATTTCAAATTTGTTCTCAAGTGAACATAGCATTAAAGCACTAAGAATTAGAAAATAGGGAAACCAATTGTATAAATCTCTCCTACCTGAATGGTTAGAGCGTCTACTCTAGAGTCGCAAAGTTAGGACTTGATCCTTCCGTCGCGGGTTCAAATCCCCCTTTTGGACGTGGAGAAGGACCCTTCGGATGAGACAATAAAAACGGAGGTCCCGTGTCGCAGTAGGTGTTGGCCAAAAACATATCCCTCCCTGCTTGAAGGCCCTATTGCCGAATACAGGACATAAACTGCAGCTTGCCACCGGCAAGTAGTAGCGTCTCCATATGAGTGAAAAATTCTTGAGAAGGACATTAAACAGTATAAAATCAATCATCCTTGAGTAGGCACACAATCTCCCAATGGCAAGGTGTTTTGGTAGGTTCCACATGGAGCAGAGTGGATGAAAACCCTTTTATGTAAATCTTTTTATTTTGTAAAAGAAAATCCCCTATACTTCTCTTAACTATTTAAGAGATTAATCAAAGAAAATGCTGGTAGGGTAAAGACTTCGGCAAATGTAAACAGGAACCTTGACGTGTCTGCTTAATTAGGGGGTATCAATTAACCGTTGAGTCGTATAATAGATAAGATATGGAATAATGAAATATAATAAAATTACATAAATTGTTATAATTTAACTTTTAAAAAAAAGATCACGTTTTGGTATATATACATTCATTTAATTTTATTTCAGTTCAGCCATTTTGCCCTTCTGATTGGATATGCTTATATGCTGTTGTTTGACTTTGAGAAAGAAATTTCTACTGCTGATGTATTTATCATTTTTTGGATGTCCAATTTCGTTACGGAAGAAGTGAAGCAGGTATATAAGGTTATAGGTTAAGGAGAAGGGGGTTGAATAAAATTTCATTTCACTGACAAAAAAAGCATGAATTTGTATGCAAACATTGTTTAAAGTTATCGTTGATTTTGAAAATTACATGTATTCATAACTAATCAACATTGACAAGAAAAGCAAGACCCTTTAGTGAAACTAAAATTTCAGATAGAACTGAAAGGTGGCTTTCAGTGACCTTTTCATTGACCATTTAGTCACTGAATGGCAGGTACAATTAAGTGACCTTTCAGTTACCTTTCAGCTATATTTCAGGTATCTTTCAGTCACCTTTCAGCGGCCACATTTACGTTATCTTTCAGTGACCTTTTCAGCAATTTAAAGTGTCCTTTTCATCGTCTTTCAGTTACCCTTATGTTTTCTTTAGTCACCTTTTTTTCTTAATTCAGCATTATTCTTTCACTGGCTTATTTTCATAACTTTTGAATCAGTAATTATTCTTTTATAATATTTTGAACAAAATCATTCACATCTTTACTGTGTTGTTCTCTCATCATCACTGAATCAGATATTGAAGAAAAAATATTAATCAATATCATTTGAAAATTAAATTAAATGGCATATAAATTTGATTTGTTTTTCTTTGTAAAATCTCTAATATTTATACACAATTATCAACTTTATTTAATTATTAAATGAATAAAAAAAATCAATGTCAAAAAAATCAAGGTGAGAATGCTTTAATATAATCTAGAATAATTTTATTTCTTTTCTAGGAGAAATTTCATATTGTTAATTTTGTTTCTGATTTTGGAAAACTGGAGGATATTTTAGGATTTTTAAAATATCGTTTTTTTTTTTTTTAAGAAAAATGTAATCGATAATTAATTTTTGCATGTTGCTAAAGACACTTGATATTTTGAATTTTGTTTCACAATAATAGCATAATAATAGCAAAAATGCATAATGTTTTAGCTTTTTAAAAAATATTGTCTTAGAATCATTTCACAAATTTTCTTGATAGAGAAGATACAAATAATGTTTTCCGCAAAAAGACTTCTGATACAGGTGCCCGTCACAGACACCGAAAATTATCATGATCCTGACTAGATATTTTTAGTAATCAGTCTGCCCTCCCAATCTCTACACAACTGACATAGATTTTTTAAATCATACACATCACAGATCCTCAATACAACAGGTGAACTTAGGGTTCCATTTTGATTTCTACAAATTGATCAAATTTTAATTAACATTAGATAGACAAGACAAGACAATACTTTATTCTCATAAATTGTACAAAACAGTATAGAGAGGATATTACATAAAATATTTACAATTATTAATTAAGCATGCGTGCACTCTTAAAAAAGTTTTACTTGTTGTTTTTAAAATAAGATATTAGATTAAGAAAAACTAGTAATTATTAGTAATCCATTTAGTCAGAATAGCAAGTAAATGACTATCGTGGTTAGTAATTGTAAACATAATTAGTAATAAGGATGAATTCATTTACTTATAAAATGATTTACTAAGTATCAATACTTAATAGGAATTATATTACTAAATGAACTACTCATTTTTAGTAAAATATTATTACTTAATTTAGAGATAATATGCTTTTTATTTACTAGATTTTATAAATTAATACTAAGTAAATGTAATTCTGAAATTAAGTAAAATCTAGAATATTATTACTTAAGAGAATGCTAAGTAAATGAAATACTTATCATATTTACTAAAATCGACATTATTTACAAGAAAAACTGCAAGGTATCGATCTCTGATAAAGGAGATTCATATAACTATGAAGAGCAAAATGTAAGACTAATCACAGTTTTCTTGATCATAGCTTTCTAATTGAGCTTTCTGAGTAGTCATTTAGATGAAATCTACATTGAACGGTAACAATACTTTCTATTTCTTTTGCCAATTTCTTTGTAATTGTTTTATTATATTTAACAATAAAACATTTAATTCCAACATCAAAAGCCTTATAAATTGAATAAGTTGTATCTTTTTAAGGACCATTTTTAAAAATGGTTTAAAGTTTCAATTACTTAATACAGCATTTTAATTAGTATGACTTTTTTTTTACATGAAGAAATATTTAAGAGAAAGGTAACTCCTCCTCACAGACAATTAATATGGAAGCCAAAATTATATATTACATTTCAAGAATTCAATCCTGATAGTGAGTAGACTACCATTTTTAAGTAATTATTTGTATTGAAACTGCTCTTAATTCTCCTTGATTCAGTTAATAAATTATTGTTTTAAGTAAATCAATTAAATACAATTTAAACAAGACACTGATGCCCCCTATGGCAACATACCAAAGGTTAAACTTTCCTTATATGCAAATTCAATATATTGGTATTTCTTGATATCTCAAAGGTCAAGGTCAAATGGTCAATGTTATTGGTATCTAATGAAAGGTCCTGCCACAAAAAAAATATCTGAAATATGAAAGCACTAGCCCCAACCCTTCATACGTTATGGTCAAAGTTACCATTTTTTAAATGTAGATCAAACTCCAAGGTCAAGGACAAAGGGTCAGATTTGGTGGTACCCAAAAAATTGTCTTGTCACAAGGATGAAATCTGTAAAGTATGAATGCACTAACCCTAACCCTTTTAAAGTTAAAGTCAAGGTTTGCTTTTTATAAGTGGGTCAAACTCCAAGGTCAATGTCAGAGGGTCAAAGTTCTTGGTATCCAATGGCTGGTCTTCTCACAGGAATTACATATACTAGTATGTAACTATGAAAGCCCAATCCCTTATCGTTCAAAAGAAATGGCCAAGGTTAAAGTTTTTTCACAAGGATGAAATCTCCAAGGTAAAAGTCAAATGGTCATGGTTGTTGGTGTCCAATGAAAGATCTTTCAACAAAGAGTATATATATGTGAAGTATTAATGTCCTGGTATTTACTGTTAAAAAATATGGCTAAAGAATTGGTTGGGATTTGTAAAAGTGGGTCAAACTCCAAGGTCAAGAGTTCAAATTTGGCGATACTCAAAGAAAGGTCTTGTCAAAAGGAATGGACATGTGAAATATACAAGTCATAGCTCCGCTAAATCAAAAGTTATGGGCAAGGTTAATTTTTTTGCGGACAAACAGAGAGACAGACAGACAAAGAGACAGACAACGGACACGAAAAAAACTTGTTTACGGGGGCAAAAAGATATTAGTTATATAGTAAATAGTGGTAAAGGCCAAGTAATGTTATTACTTATATACACAAATTTAAGTAAATATAAATTACTAAGTAAAACCTTTAAGTGTTTAAGTAAAACAATTCTTTAAAATAAAAAAATCAAGTAAAACATTTGAATTTAGTAATTGACATATATTTTAGTAATTGATTTAAAATTTTAAGTAAATGCTTAGTAATTATCTTTTACTTATCTTTATTATTTCAAGTAAAAAATGACTACTAAGTAAAACTTTTTTAAGAGTGTGAGACAAAGAAAAAGGGGAAAAAAACAACAACAACAACATTGGAAAAAAAATGACAATGTCACAGACCAAGAGAGCTGACTCTCTCCATTATAGTTCCAATAAATTTACATAACTTAATTAATTTTTCCCTGCTGTTCAAATTAAATAGTTGGTCAAACTTAAAAACATTAGGATTTGTATAATAATACTTGGGCAAAAGATTTAATCTAGAATTTTTAATGTATTGATCAGTGTATGTAAATAAATAATGAAATTCATCTCCTATTTCCTTGCATAAACACATGTGACAAATTTTGTTTTCTCTTGCAATATTATACCATCTACCTGTTTCAATAGGAAGCTTAGCATTTCCAGTTCTAAAAATTCAATATTTCATAGAAAGTTTAGGAGGTAAATTCAGCATGTATTTCTCAAAAGTTAATGATTTTTTAAATCTAGGTATTTAAAATTTTCAACAATTTCTCATGGAACACCTTCAAATTCTAATGTTGAATTATTACATCTTTTACCTTTACCAAATAGAACAATATTTGTTTTAGCACTATTAACCTTTAAGTACCATTTTTACAGTATTCGGCAAACATCTCAAGTTGATACTGGAGATCTTCAGGGGATTGTGATAATAGAATAGTATCATCTGCATATAAGTAAAGCATAAAGCCGCAGATATATATGAAGTTCATCTTCAATTTTCTCATACAGATTTTTCAAACCTGTTACATTTTTGTCAAACAGAAAACCTTTAAGATCATTTAAATACAATGCAAATAAAAATAGTGATACATTTTCACCTTGTCTTACTCCAACAGTACAGGAAAACATTTCTGATGATACTCCGTTAACTACTACTCTTGATTTAATATTCTTATACATATTAGTTATAACTCTAAAACATTTGCCATCTATATTGTTTAATAAAATTTTATTCCAGAGATTTTAATCGCCAGACCGAGTCAAAGGCTTTCTCGAAATCTATAAAAACACAATATAGTTGCTTTCTATATAATTTAAACAGTTAAATAAGTGAGTATAATGACAAAAATATGATCCAGAATAGAAAAATCATTCGAAAACCGGCTTGGTTCTCCAAGATAAGTTGAGCTCTATCAGCATAGTTATTAAGTCTCTTTATTCATAATGGAAGTGAACAATTTACCCAAACAACTTATTTGTGTAATTGGTCTGTAGTTTTTACGATCAGATTTATCACCTTTATATTTATATATTCGGACTATATTGCCATTAGTCCACTGTGAGGGATTTATTCCAGAATCAAATATTCTATTAAATAGCTCAACATACAAGTTTAGTAAACAGTCATACGTACTCTTGATGTACTCATTTATAATTCTGTCATCACCACTAGATTTATTAATTTTCAATAATTTAATACTTTTAAGAACTTCATCATGTGTGATTGGATGATAAATATAGTGATTCAACTGCATATCAGATACAAGAAGGAGTTCTTCCTTATTCAAAAACATAGTTTTCGTTTGATTCATTGAATTGCATATTAATTATAGACTTGGCTACTTTTTTAAATTGAATTACTAGCTGACTACAGTGCGCTTAGATATGAAGCCTTGACCATGCTTGAAACTTGTTTTATTCCCTGTGCTTGGATTTACCATTATCTTGTACTATACCGTAATTGATACATTAACTGTTCAATCTTTTCAAAATATACATTACTCAGATAGTTACTGTCTTTAAACCACCAAACAATTACTGTAAAATACAAAACTGTATCAATTGAGATAGTACACTATGACTCCCTGGAGCTGCCTGTTGGCAGAATTCACAACATAAGGAAACTTGCACATTTATAACTTTTAATATGCAGACAAAGAAAACAAACAATAAATCAAAATATGGTGGAAAAGGTCGCATACAAAAATTTTGTGGGGAACTGGGGAGGCGGCCAGTGTTCCAATTTAACTACCCAATGTAGGGGACCCACCGGGAGCCCTATGTGAACATAGGTGCTCAGAGCCTGAACGAGTCACCGCGTTCTGAGGAGGGTAGTGATGCCTGCCC
>NW_026927255.1:0-30268 GCF_032062105.1 Saccostrea cuccullata | reverse complement strand
CAAAAGAATATTACTGAGCAGCACCTAACAAAGCAGAATTTGGATCTTTCCTGACTACATGTTTGTACATGAATATGACCTTGTACTTTAAAAGATGCATGGACTACCCTAATCTCTCTGTTGATTCCCTTGTATTGTGTGCGTTCAAGCGGAAAGTGATTTCCTGTTACGTTGTACAGAACAATGGTTTCGTGTTTATTAGAGTCTTATCAATGCAACAGAAAGATAAAATGACACTTGTAAAAAAAATCTATGAGGGGGGGGGGTCCGAACCCCCCAAACCCCAACCCCCCTGAATCCGCCACTGGCTAGGCTACCACTTTCAATTTGCTTCCGACACCTATGGTGAGAATTATCTCCCGTTATTTTCCTTTCCTAAATATTACGTCAATTTATATAACAGTATGCATTCTATCGTTGAACCGGGTCCCAGGACATAAATCATTTTAACGGTAGAACATTCTACCTAATTTGTCACTATAAAGCTACCTAACATGTTTAAAATAATAATTTTAACATTACAATCTCGTTTGGATCATTTAGCTTAGTACGAACCCGATCTTAAACCACACATTGTGGAAAATTAAAAAAAAAATAATTCTGTCCAATATCAGTGGATCGAAACGACATTCAAACTTGATCTGTTTCTGTTTATCTGGCAAACTGAATTATTTCATTTAGGAAATTGTGTAAAAGGTATAACATCTCGGTTTTGTAGGTAAATGTGCAGTGTTAGATGCTGATACGTATAATTTAAACTTCATCTCATGCGATGCGTCTCCGGGCTGCCCAACAACAGCATACAGAGCCTCAGACATTTATAAATGTAAGTATTTATGTATAAGTATATGTAATTATACTAATTTTGTCTTCTTTTACATAAGTATAATTCGTTTAAATTCTTTCTTGTTTTTTTTTTGTTTTTTTTTCATGATAACGTCGGTTAACATTATAGTAACTCACAAGACAATTTAGTTGCAATATTATCAGCTAGCGTTTGATTCTATCTAAGGTATGTAATACGAATTTTAAATTATCATAAACCAAAGTAAAATACGCGAAAAAGTCTACCAATTAGAACTTGATAAAGACTTTTATTATCATTGGGAACATCGCATAGCGTACTTTTTGGCTCAAATTATATTTTAATTTCGTTTTTAATGGACTCATCTTCATTCACTGTCATTTACAGGTATTTGTAGACTAGTGTTAGTATTGCAACGGAAGCTCATTAATCAATCGTAGGCTGCATGACGGTCAAACAATTGTATTCTGTTTTATGTATTCTTCGAGAATTTTAATGTAGAAATACCAATAATGTACTGACGAAGGGCTTCAAATTAAGACCTTTACTCGGCAATAATGCCATTGAGCACTGAGGGTTCTTTTCTGGCCAATAGCCATCGTTAGATCGGACCTCTGTTTTTTAATGTCATCCGAAGGACCCGCAACTTTAGGTGCCGAGCGCTTGGCGAAGGAACAGTTGCGACATAGTTTTATTGACTTAGGGCAGTCACGGCCGGGAATCGAACACACGGCCCTTCGATCACGGAACAAGAGCTGTACCGACGGGTGACGGTCGAAATTTCAAGACGACGTCTATTGTATCTTTGCTGATTAAAAAAAAATTTGACTAACTTTTTCTTTTGACAAATATTAAAACATTTATTCTGTGACGGCTGTGACTTATGAGCCTTCTACAACGTACATTTATAGTTATTGAAGTCTTTACAGTTTATTTAACGAGTAATTCATTTTTTACAGATCAGGCATGCTTTGAAAACTTTTACAGGTAATATTTGAACTACATGCACAATTATAATTCATACCTTACTTATCATAAAAACATTCTTTAAATAATGAGTTAAAGATGGAATAAAAAATCCATTGACTAGATTACAGCTTACAACCTTTGTGTAAATTTTCTTTTTCAGGGTTGAGACAACGACATCCAATAAAGCATCAATCACTCTGCATGTGAATGGAAACACGCAAGTTTTTCCAATAGAAAACAGCTTTGCTAGACTATATATTTATCTTTAAGAAGAACTTTTTTTGTAAAACGCATGAGATTGTTTATTTTATAAAGATAGCAATTAACTTGGTATATATTAATCATTAACATTTGCAATATAATGAATTAAATCATTTTTAATTTTAAGAGTTTTATAGATATATTTGTTTCAGAAATGCTTTGTGTGTTTTTAGATGACAATGAGAAAATGTTTTCTTTTTGTAGTCAATAGGCGATTCTACATCCAACGAGAAGAATACTGTCACAGTTGTTATTGTGACTTTAATCATAAATGTGTTAATACTTTCATTTTTTATCATTTTATTCTGGGTTCGAAAAAGAGAAAGGAGACAGGTAGATATTGATTACAATTTAAACAACCTGATTTTGAACTAAATGTTGCTAACTTTTCTGTTATGATTATATATTTTGTCTTGTACAGAACATTCAAAGCCCTTTGAGATCGCAACATTTCTGGATCCAAAAAAAGATGCAGGTAGTTATTTCTCATTTAGTACTGCGAATGTGATTGCACTTAGGGGAGACAGGTAGATATTGATTAAAATTTAAAGATCCATGATTTTGAACTAAATGTTGAAATATTTTCTGTTCCGATTATACGATACTTTTCACATCAGTAATACATTTTTTCTGTCTTGTATAGAAAACTCCAAATCCTCAGATGGTAACATTCTGGATCCAAGATGTGGGGTAGTTATTTCTCATTTAGTACTTCGAATGTGATTTGCACTTTGGAGAAAACTTGGTGTTATCACTTTTTTTTAGCTCACGTGAGCTGAAAGTTAAAGTGAGCTTTTTGATCACCCAATCTCGTCCTTCTGTAAACTTTTCACATTTTCAATTTCTTCTCAAAAACCACTAGAAAATTTTTAAACCAAACTTGGACAAAGCATCCTTGAGTAAAGGGGAATTTAAATTGTTAAAATCAAAGGCTAATCTCCCTTCCAAGAGGAGATATAAACAAGAGGCCCACGGGCCTTATAGGTCCCCTAGTATATGTAACAATTTTAGCAATTGTATTTGGTTGTTTTTAATAAACCATGAAATTCACAAATTTTGAAGCAGGCACCATTCTTATGGGAGATTTCAAAGCTTAATTTTTTTTGTAAAGTCCCCCCTGGTACCCCTGACCCAGCGGCCCTGAAATTTCTTTTTGAAAGAGGCCCCTTCTTATTATGGCCAGTTTTTTTTATGTTTAGGTTTGTTTAAATGAGAAAAAAAAAAGTAAGGGAAAGGAAATAAATTTTTTTTTTAATATAAATCTATTATTAACATTTGTACATTCTTTTTTTATGCTATTCTACTAGGCTCCTTACCACTGGACACATAATGCTTACAAATAGGAAAGTAGAACATTTAATTGCTTATTTCATCATCTGCCAGTTTGGGCCAGTTATATAAATTTTGTGATGTTGGTCAAAATATATTTTAAAAAACAATTCTTTAAAAGTCTTTCAATATATCTTTATTTCTTAGCTCTACTGGTCAGAGACCAGAAGAGCTTATGCGATAGTAATGCGTCCGGCGTGTTGTCCGTCTGTCCGTCTGTCTGTAAACAATTTTTCAAAATGCTACTCCTCCTACAGTTTTGGTCTAATTTCAATATAACTTGGCACACAAGTAGACTACACTAAGATACATAATTCTGTGTATCGGTTTTTGAGTTCGATGAACGGTGTTGCCGTGGTTACAAAAATAGAAATTTCTGTGAAATTCTTTCAAAATGCTACTCCTCCTACAGTTTTGGTCTGATTTCAGTATAACTTGGCACACAAGTAGACTACACTAAGATACATAATTCTGTATATCGGTTTTTGATTTCGATGAACGGTGTTGCCGTGGTTACTAAAAATAGAAATTTCTGTGAAATTGTTTCAAAATGCTACTCCTCCTACAGTTTTATTCTGATTTCAGTATAACTTGGCACACAAGTAGAATACACTAAGATACATAATTCTGTGTATCGGTTTTTGATTTCGATGAACGGTGTTGCCGTGGTTACTAAAAATAGAAATTTCTGTGAAATTCTTTCAAAATGCTACTCCTCCTACAGTTTTGATCTGATTTCAGTATAACTTGGCACACAAGTAGAATACACTAAGATACATAAATCTAAATTTTGATTTCGATGAACGGTGTTGCCGTGGTTACAAAAAATAGAAATATCTGTAAAATTGTTTCAAAATGCTACTCCTCCTACAGTTTTGGTCTGATTTCAATATAACTTGGCACACAAGTAGAATACACTAAGATACATAATTCTGTATATCAAATTTTAATTTTGATGAACTGTGTTGCCGTGGTTACTAAAAATTGAAATGTCTGTAAAATTGTTTCAAAATGCTACTCCTCCTACAGTTTTGGTCTGATTTCAATATAACTTGGCACACAAGTAGACTACACTAAGAACATAAAGAGACTTTATCAACGATCATTATTCTATATATTGCTGTTGTAAAGTTTCAAATCCCAGCTGCTTAAGTACTCTTCTCTTCCTTTGCTATAAGTTCAAACCAGTAGAGCTTCAGTCTCGACAGAGACTTCTGGTTTAAAAATGTGTTAGGTAAATGTATAGACATTGTTCTAAAATTTACTTGTTGCCTAAAATTATAATTCCTATCATAAAACAGAAAGGGAGTATTGGGGAGTAGGGTGAACATTTTTTCAATTAAGTTAAGTGTAAAATAATTTTTCTGGCTTATACAAATGATACTACATGCCTGTATATATTTGTATATTCTTGCCTTTTAATAGTTGAATTTTTTGTTTTATTTCTTCAGGTTATTGTTTATTTCTTCCTCAAATGGACTTAACTTCTCCCAATAGTTTTATTCATTACATCTGATGCATAAGCAACCCTTTTCTGAAGAATGATGCTTAGACTGTAAGCTATAACAGAGTCCTAAACAATGTCGCTGGCAATATGCAATAGCTACCACAGGCAGTTTAAAACCTGGGGGACGAAAATAATTAACAGACAGATACTTTTGAAACGAATACATAATTATCTCACCAGCATGTCATTGTGCAACAAAGTCGTCAGCATTTTATTTGTCCTTTGAATGGGTGAAACGTTTTGAATGGCACTCGTATCGATGAATTTTACACTAAATCAAGTTATCTTCTCAGATCTAGCTTTATTTACCCGCCGTTTCATCTTAAAACCGGAAGTGCGAGTTCGTAAACTTGAAATCTCGATCCCGACTCAAATTTGATATCGGAAAGAAAAAAATTGTTTTATTTTTTTCTGAAAATTCAAAACCTTGAGCGGAGGGTTTGTAAAACTGAAAATAAAATAACTCCTGCCCTTAAACATGTAATTAGATCATTAGTATATTAACCAGGAGCAAAGGATAAGATGTTCAAAGAATACATGCATTTCACTACATAATCATTAGAGCCCCACCTTAAAACAAGAACCCCTGACCCTGGGGCCATAAAATTCAAAATTTTGGTAGAGGCACTCTTGCACATCATAACTATGTACTTAGTTAGTTTATTTAATCCCCAGGAGCAGAGAAGAAGATTTTCAAAGAATTCATGTATTTTCACTATATAATCAATAGAGCCCCGCCCTAACACCAGAACCCCTGACCCCAGGGCCATGAATTTCACACTTTTGGTAGAGGCACTCTTGCTCATCATAACTATGTACTTGGTTGGTTTATTTAATACCCAGGAGCAGAGAAGAAGATTTTCAATGAAATATTGCATTTTCACTACCTACTTATTTAGCCCCGCCCTAGCACTAGAACCCCTGACCCCAGGGCCATGAATTTCACAATTTTGGTAGAGGACTCATTGCTGATTACAATCATGCAAACAGTTTGACTGCTTGATGTCCAGGAGTAAAGAAGATTTTTAAAGATTGCATTAATTTAAGTGGTTTTGGCCACACCCCTCAGGCCCCCGGGGGGGGGGGGGCAGGGATCATGAAATTCACAATTTTTGTTTCCCTTCACCAATAGATGCTTTGTGCCAAATTTGGTTGAAATTGGTTCAGTGGTTGCAGAGAAGAAGCTGAAAATGTTCAAATGTTAACGCACGACGCACAACGCACGACGACGGACGAAAACGGATAGCAATAGGTCACCTGAGTTTACTCAGGTGACCTAAAAAAGAAAGTCTTATCAAGAACCACTGCACAGCACTGTTAAGGCTGTAAAAAGGGGGCGAGACCTAATTTATACGGGGAATCTTTGCTGTGACATCACACAAACAAGAGGCTCGTGGGCCACATCACTCACCTGAGAAGCTTCGACAATGTTATTCTTAACCAGATTTCATCCTTGTAATACCCATTCTGACCCTATTGTATCCCACGGGTCATAATTTGGACAATTTAAAATCTACATTACCCCAGGATGCTTCCACATAAGTTTCAACTTTCCTGGTCAAATAATTGAGAACAAGATTTTTAAAGTGCCCCCCCCCCTATATATTTCTATGTAAAACTTTGATTCCTCATTGTGGCCCCACCCAACCCCCGGGGGGTCATGATTTGAACCATTTAGAATCTACACTATTCCAGAATGCTTCCACCTCAGCTTTTCTGGCCATGTGGTTATTGAGAGGAAGATTTTAAAAGATTTTTCCTATATATTTCTATGTAAAACTTTGATTCCCTATTGTGGCCCCGCCCAATCCCCGGGGTCATGATTTGAACAATTTAGAATCTACATTACCCCAGGATGCTTCAACATAAGTTTCAGCTATTCTGGCCCAGTGGTTCTTGAGAAGAAGACTTTTAAAGTTTTTTCATATATATTTCTTCGTTAAATCTTGATTCCAATTGTGGCCCCGCCCTACCCCCGGGGATCATGATTTGAACAATTTAGAATCTACACTACCCCAGGATGCTTCTACATAAGTTTCAGCTTGACTGGCCCACTGGTTCGTGAGAAGAAGATTTTTAAAGTTTTTGCCTCTATATTTCTATGCAAAACTTTGATTCCTCTTTGTGGCCCCACCCTTCCCCACGGGGTCATGATTTGAACAATTTAGAATCTTCACTACCCTAGGATGCTTCCACATAAGTTTCAGCTTTTCTGGCCCAGTGGTTCTTGAGAAGATTTTTTAATGACCCCACCCCATTTTTGTCTTTTCTTGATTATCTCCGCTTGTGAGAGGACCTGGCCCTTCATTTTTACTATTTAAATTTCCCTTCACCCAAAGATGCTTTGTACTAAGTTTGTTTAAAATTGGCCCGATGGTTCTTGAGAAGAAGTCAAAAATATGAAAAGTTTACAGACGGACAGACAGACAGACAGACGGACGGACGACGGACAAAATGTGATCAGAAAAGCTCACTTGAGCCTTCGGCTCAGGTGAGCTAAAAATAGTTATTCCAGAAAATGAAATAATTTGCAATTTTAAACCGTATTAAAAATATTAAACAACATCAGAACCTATCAATGCATTAAAAATAGTTGCTAGTTAAACCCCACACAACAGTTTATAAACAAATCACTAATCGCGGTAAACTTGTCGTTTAAAAATGACGTACTAGTATTTTATATGCTGTGAGAGACAGATCAAGTAATTTTATAAGTAATTTTTTTACAGTGAAAAATGCATTTTATTATTAAACAGAATATTATTTACAGATTTGAGATAGGCCATTAATACCAGTGTTAAACCTTTGTTTTGTGCCATTTTTCAATAAGTATCGAGAGAATATATATAATTGATTTTACCGTGTTTTTTGTACAGATTTGTTTAACGTGTGGCTTATTAAATCGCATTTTCGCAAGGGCATACACTTAATAGATCGTAGCCATTTTTAAAATATAAATTTAGGATATTTTAATAGGCGCTTGGGTTAAGGATACTGCATATTTTCTATATAATGTATTCTCGAGGAAATTCGAATTATACCCGTAATATTTTTTTTCAGTGCGCAGTGTATATTTTTAACACTTTATTTTTTTTTTCAAACAAAATAATGCCATATCAGGTTGCTAAGTCTAGCTGTTTGGCTCTTTGTTGACTTGGCTTTTTAATTATTTAAATTTGGGGCCTTGTAAAAATTGAATTATCTGTCCCTGGTACGTATCGTCAAATAAGTAAGAAAAAGCATTGACTTCTTAAAGTTCTCTTAAATACATATATATAAAAATAACTGAAACAAACTACGTTGAACAATTATTTATTTTATTCTGTCAAGGTGGAAAAAGGGCCAAGCACGGCCCGTAGTCGATTGGATTTCTTAACTTGAATACTCCGGATACTGAATCAGTCGCGTCAAGATTTACGAAATGACGTCACATCGACAAGTGCATTGAGATCAGTGACTTGTTTATAACTTGTTATGTGGGATTTAACTAATGAAAAAACAGCATGATGTAGTAAGTTTTTATTTAGTAGTTTAATGGTGTCCTACGAATTAAAATAGCAAATCACTTCATTTTGTGGTATTTTTAAGAATTGTTGGTTTTGTATGATGTCATAGTTGAGTTTTCTCGTACAAATTAGGCTTCACCCCCTTTTTGTAACCTTAGCAGCGCTGAGATGCTTTTTTTGTGTAGTGCGTCATCAAAAAATGGTGTAATGAGCCTCCTATAACTTTTAATTTTAACTAGGTTTATCCTTGCAATATTGAAATTTGTTTATTACTTGTACCTCCATTCAGTACACATAATATATGCATTTATCTTGTGACTCCCCATTGATGGGACCAAACTTTATTCAGTACAGAGTGGGTATACTAAATTACTCCAATAAGTATTTAAGTTGTAACGGCCTTATAAATAAAGAAATTCAGTTTTAAAAAGTTCCCTTTTTTGCACGTCTATATTCCATTGATTTCGTCATAGTAAACATTAAGTTAACAATGATTAACAATGTTGTATTTTTATACTTGTTCTTCATTATTATAAGTCTTTAGAAGCGAACTGTGTCATTTTAGATTGTATGGTAGTGATTGATACATCGACAAAATACTGGCTTGAGTTAAGAACCCTCTCTACACTGCACACTTAAGAGTTCTGATTCTATGGTAATTTGCTGCAGTTAGAGTGATCTGCACTTAGATCTAGAATAAATAGAAATTTATATATAAAAATAGAAAAAAAAACATTTTGAAAGGCCAATGGCAAGATGAATTAATTGAACATATTATCATACATGTATTTTCCCCGAGAAAGTAAACAGCAATTATTTCTGTTCACTGAATACTGTGTTGTGTTTGAACATTTTTCTTGGGGGTAAATGCCACGTACCATATATTGAAAATTGAATATATAACCTCAATAATTACACATTTTTTCAATATAATTTTCTCAATTTTTATAAAAACATTTTTCACTGGTGTAGAGAGGGTCCTTAAGAACCTTGCGGTAAAAATAAGTAGGAGGTGTATATGGAAGAAGTGACCTGAATACTCATACAAGAATCAAATGCACGAATCATCGTCCGATATTGCTTTTGACCTGTCTCTTCAAGTAATATGTGAATTTTATATTGAATACACCGTTTTAAGGTCTATCTTTCTTTCATTTTCATACTTTCATATATTATAACAATTCTTTGTGTGTCGTTTTTTGTAGATAAAGATACAGCAGAGGCATTTAAATATATGACTACATTGGCAAACTATATCCGATATCGTCTTGTCGCTTTGTGTGATGAAACCAACCTCAGAAATAAATTGCTACTTCATTCAGAATCCCTTAAACAAAATTTTGATGAAAAAACGATTACTCAATTGATGTCTTCCAGTTTAGATGAGCTGATGAAGTCCAGTCTGAATATAATTTACATGCTGCTGACTAATTTTTGTAACATTCCAACTCCTCGTCGAGGCTGGGGGTACAGGCCTGATGACGATGATGAGTCTCTGGGAGCTGATATTGAAAGAATTAGAACCTTTATTAATGAATACGTGGATACCAGAAGTTGCTTTTTAAAGGAGATGAAGATGGTGAAAGAAAGATTGCTTTCGAAATACGAGAAAATTGAATTGGATATGGACTTTGATTTAAGCCACGAGCAGAAAATCAATTGTTAGTATCTAAATTAAAATTCTTATTTGTGACACTATATAACTTCTTATTTCATGCAGAAACATACTTCTAAAAGTTGAACTATAAGATTACATTGAATACATTTCGATTAAAAATCGTACGACTTTTATAGAGTTTCGAAAAAACAACAAACATCTTTACCAAGTTTGTTAAAAAGTATAATTTATATGTGATACATGGTACGTAGTTTGATGAAGAAAAAAGGATAAAATTTGTTAAAAATTCGATTTTAAACATTTACTGACTGTGTTCGAGGGCAACATGCGTTTTGTCGGACCCAAGAATCAAACTGGTAACCCCCTAACAAAAAATACTATAGTTATTAACTATAGTTTACTATAGTTAACTATATTTATAACTTTGACATTTTGAAAACTTTGGTTAACTAAAGTGATCACTTTGACACTTTGAAAAACTTTATCGAAAACTTTGACACTTTGTAAAACTTTGACTCTTTGAAAAACTTTGGCGAAAACTTTGACACTTTGAAAAACTTTATCAAAAAATTTGACACTTTAAAACTCTTAGGCGATAACATTGACACTTTGAAAAACTTTGACACTTTGAAAATCTTAATCAAAAACTTTGACACTTTGAAAAAAATTATCGAAATTTTGACACCTTGAAAAACTTGATCAAAAACTTTGACGCTTTGAAAAACTTTATTGAAAACTTTGACACTTTGAAAAAATTTATCGAAAACTTTGACACTTTAAAACTCTTAGGCGAAAACTTTGACACTTTGAAAAACTTTGGCGAAAACTTTGACACATTTAAAATCTTAATCAAAAACGTTGACACTTTGAAAAAAATTATCGAAATTTTGACACTTTGAAAAACTTTTGCCAAAATTTTGACACTTTGAAAAACTTGATCAAAAACTTTGACACTTTGAAAAACTTTATTGAAAACTTTGACACTTTGAAAAACTTTGGCGAAAACTTTGACACTTTGAAAAACTTTATCGAAAACTTTGACACTTTGAACAACTTTATCGAAAACTTTGACACTTTGAAAAACTTTGGCTAAAACTTTGACACTTTGAAAAACTTTATCGAAAACTTTGACACTTTGAAAAACTTTGGCGAAAACTTTGACACTTTGAAAATCTTTGGCAAAAACTTTGAAAATTTTGAAAATCTTAGGCAAAAACTTTGACACTTTGAAAAACTTTGGTGATAACTTTGACACTTTGAAAAACTTTGGTGAAAACTTTGACAACACTTTAAAAAATTTATCGAAAACTTTGAAAAACTTTGGCAAAAACTTTGACACTTTGAAAAACTTTGGTGAAAACTTTGACACTTTGAAAAACTTGATCAAAAACTTTGACACTTTGAAAAACTTTATTGAAAACTTGACATTTTGAAAAACTTTATCGAAAACTTTGACACTTTAAATCTCTTAGGCGAAAACTTTGACACTTTGAAAAACTTTGACACTATGAAACTTTGACACTTTGAAAAACTTTGGCGAAAACTTTGACACTTTGAAAAACTTTGTCAAAAACTTTGACACTTTGAAAAACTTTGATGAAAACTTTGACACTTTGAAAAACTTTGGCGAAAACTTTGACACTTTGAAAAACTTTGGCGAAAACTTTGACACTTTGAACAACTTTATCGAAAACTTTGACACTTTGAAAATATCGAAAACTTTGATTTGAAATTCGAAAACTTTGACACTTTGAAAAACTTTGGAGAAAACTTTGACACTTTGAAAAACTTTGGCGAAAACTTTGACACTTTGAAAAACTTTGGCGAAAACTTTGACACTTTGAAAATCTTTGGCAAAAACTTTGACACTTTGAAAATCTTAGGCAAAAACTTTGACACTTTGAAAAACTTTGGTGATAACTTTGACACTTTGAAAAACTTTGGTGAAAACTTTGACACTTTAAAAAATTTATCGAAAACTTTGAAAAACTTTGGCAAAAACTTTGACACTTTGAAAAACTTTGGTGAAAACTTTGACACTTTGAAAAACTTGATCAAAAACTTTGACACTTTGAAAAACTTTATTGAAAACTTGACATTTTGAAAAACTTTATCGAAAACTTTGACACTTTAAATCTCTTAGGCGGAAACTTTGACACTTTGAAAAACTTTGACACTTTGATAAACTTTGGCGAAAACTTTGACACTTTGAAAGACTTTGGTGAAAACTTTGACACTTTTGAAAAACTTTATCAAAAACTTTGACACTTTGAAAAACTTTGATGAAAACTTTGACACTTTGGAAAACTTTGGCGAAAACTTTGACACTTGGAAAAACTTTGGTGAAAACTTTGACACTTTGAACAACTTTGGCGAAACCTTTGACACTTTGATTTACTATAGTTAACCATAGTAAACTATAGTTAACAATAGTTTGTTTTTGTTTGGGTGGCCTCAGGCAGACAGCTTGGTTCGAGGGTCGACAAAACGCAGTTTGCCTGAGAACACAATCAATCTTTTGTTATACCTTTTTAATATTTTTTGACATATCTTAAACCGTTTTCCGTGATGTATCTTCAGTTCCTTCACTGTTGAACACGAACGAATGCAAATGATTAAGCTTCGCCATTGTGTGACGAAAGCGGTCCAACATCTTATCGACTGGTCCAACATCTCGACAGTCAAACATCGATTTTTATTTATGCCCGCCCAGTAAAACATTAAAAATGTTGGACTTTTTCCATATTGATTTATACTGAAACACATTTTTAACGGTATAACAAAAATATTACTAGATAAGCTTCATTTACATTGGATTGTTTAAGATATTTTTGGCTGTTACTTGCTCGACATTGTTTTTATTTCCAATATTTCTTTTAATCATTGTGAAAGATGTATCAAAAACAGATCTATTCATCGGAAATATCTATTTTAGATGTTAAAATCAAACCAGATTGCATAGAAGACGACGGAATTGTCGTGACCAAAGCTATTGAAGAGATTTTAAAACATCTCGATTCAAAGGGAATCGCAATCTGTGTGGGATCCATTGGGTGTGGAAAGACAACTGCTTTAGATTATGTATCAAAGAAGTACAAAGAAGAAGGATGGCAGATTGAATGTTGTGACAATTTCAATTTTGTAGAAAAATCACGTATTGATGCTGCGCTTACGACAAGGAAAACGGTTCTTTTTTGTGATAATCTATTCGGAACTTTCGGATGCCAGGTGTTTTCCAAACAAGTATTCAGAGATTTTGAATATGTTATTCGTACATTGTTAAATCAAGATAAAAATAAACTTAAAATACTTCTTGGTATCCATGTTCATGTTTTGGATGAAATCAATAGAATCGGGTGTGGCAGTACCCTCCAAGATAAAAGTAGGATTATAGAATTGGACAATCTTTCAAAATCGGAAATACTTCACATTTATCAATTACAGCAAAGAAGTAGTAATTGTAACCAACTACCTACGTCATACACGGATGTACTGGATTTTCTTGAATATAGTTCCGATTCTATTGGAAAACCATTTCAGACCTTAATGATTTCAACACTACCTGATGAAATGGAACGCAAAGCAATTTGCAACCAACCATTAGAAAAACTAATTGACCACTTTAAAAAGTTGTTTAATAGGGATCCAGATGCCTTTTTCTCGCTCGTGTTTATCATGTGTGTAATGGTTTACAACAAGGACAAAGACATTGATGGTTCGGTGTCTGCTACAATTGGTGCTAATCTTGATAAAAATACTATTGACCATTATCTGAAGGATTTTACTCCATTTACAGTCGAAGATGAGTATACAGTAGAGTTGAAGCATGAACTGATTGGTATTGCTCTATTTCACGCATTCTTTGAGATCACGAAAAGTCCTTGGTCAGTCTTTAAAGCATGTGATATCAAAATGGTGCTAGAACTTACAAGACCAGCTGATGGAGAGTTCCTACAACAAAGATTCCATGTTCGTTTATCAGGAAACTATTTAGAATCTGTTAAAGTGGCTTCCGTATTTAGAAGGAAAATTTCTGATTCTAAAATAGACTATGAAGATCATCCTTTAATGATGTTTTTTCCCCAGTTGAAACCACAAGCAGAAAACTTATTATACGGATGAAGGAACAACAGTGGAATCATTGAGGTCTCAAAAGATTTTCGATTTAATATTTATCAAATGGTGACTCTATATAAAACATTTATAAATATAAGACATACAAATATAAAATAAAGGATTATTTGGTAAAATGGTTTATTTATGATACATGGAATCTGATTTCAAGGTTAAGGCATTTCCACCCTCCTGTGACGTCATAGGATTTTTTTGCAAAAATGTTAATTAATTAAAAATGTAAATTAATATCTTATACAGCAATATACAAATACCTTCATCACTTGCATACGGAGTTTATATATCTCAGTTGATTCGTTACGCAAGAGCATACCCTACGTATGAACAATTTCTAAAACGAGGTAAACTATTGACAAATAAGGTGATGAAACAAGAATTTCAGCAGGCTCGTTTAAAGTCATAATTTCGTAAGTTCTTTGGTAAATACAATGACCTTGTCTGCTTGTCGTTAACTTCATATATTTCATCTATTAGAAAAAAAATCTTTCGGATGAATGCCTTTTATTAAGTGTTATGCAAATAATTGATAAGTAAAATAATTATATAAATGTATATTTTCTTTATTAAATCAATTTTTTTTCATACTAATTGTTAGTCCATTATTTATACACTGAATCGACGACGGATTTTTCCGTTATTTCCCGATCATGACAAGGAGCACACGGCGGGTGTGACCGGTCGGCAGGGGATGTTCACTCCTCCATGGCACCTGATCCCACCTCTGATGTTTTGGATCTGCTCCTATTTTGTACTGTTTTATGGACTTTTGATCTGGAATACTGTTCGTTATCTCCATACGTTTCATTCGGGCATTTTATTGTACATACGAGGGTTGTCCCAAAAAGTCGTAGACAATATTTATAACTTTTTAAAACATGCAACCGACACTTACCAAATTTTGCATAGGCATATTATATTCAATGTTCTATAAAATTGTGAATTCTTAAATATATATCTTTCATATTTATAATATTAGGACCGATAAGGTCTGTCGGCGCACGAACAAAATTTGGAATAATTTAAGCATACAACTATAATAATTACATTTGCTTTAAATCTTTAGTACTATGTAAAACATTGAACTCAAATTTAATTCGGTGAAATCAGAATCAATATCTAAATAATGTGTCAAAATTTCATATAAATAGCATTGGAAACAGACGATTGGTGTCATAATTTTCAAAGTGTTCTTGGAATTGAGTTTGATGAAAATGTCGTCGTCAAATACGTAACTGGCGCACGGATATATAATAAATTGTTTTGAATATGGTTTGTATACATCAGAGACGCGAAAAAAGAGTACAAAGGGACATTACACACTAGATTTTAATAGACAACTTATTTTTATATGGCATGAGATTCAATGAGAGTTTTTTCCTCTATGCCGACAATAGTTATAGCATGTAAGAAACAGAGTACTGTTTGTTAAACGCAGACAACAGGGAACAATCTGGGCCACAAACTAAATCAAACAATGTAGATCTTTCGATTAAAGGATGACTGCACTTAAGGGGGATGTACGGCCACCTTTAGTGCTGTGAGAACAAAATGTAAACATTTCTCCAAATGGCTAAAATACATCATATTTTGATCAAATTTTAAGTCCTTATGATAAAGATACAATAAATATTCATAATTGAATGCATGTTGTGCATATATAATCTATACTTTTGCAGAAAAATGCTTTTGATATGCTCCTTAGAACTGCGCAGCTACAGAATTCAGCAGAGCCTTAAAAAATCCAAAAAAATATGCAAACTGTGCATCAATGTTCTCTCTACAACCATTTGTTGAGAAAATGTCTAAATTTTGCACTTTTAAATGATAATTTCAAGTTCAAAACAATGTATCGTTGTCTTCAAAAAGAGTGTAAAGAACCATGAAAGTAGTTCATGGATAGCAGCACGTGGTTTATTTTTAGCACAGAATTTTGTTTTCCAGACCTCTTCTTAATATGGGGGGACATAACAATCTTTAAATGTAGAAGAGAATTACAGTTGCAAAATATTTCAAATAGTATGAACACTTTTAAAAGAGGAAATGTGTTATTGTATGGCTTGAAGTAATTTATTTAGTATTATTATCGAACAGTTGTTAAATAATGTACTTATTGATATCAAAGAAAAAAATCTTAAACTCTTTGATTCCAGGTAAGGAAAAATGAGCACCATCAAAGTTAAGAATTAAGAGTTTGTAAGTTTGCCACAGATAACTTATAATATATATCAAAATTTTAATTATCACCAATGAAACACAAAGAAATTAAACACATAAAATCGATATGAATGACCTACTAGTACGAGGGGTGATCAAAAAGTTCGCGAACTATCTTTATATCTACAAAACCACAATTCAGATTAGAAACAAATTTGGTGCACACATAGCCAAACACAAGTTCTATAAAATAGCACATGCTGAATAAAGTTTTGCTCATAATGACGTCATTATGCAGGTTCTTGTGACGAAAAATGGTTGCCTCAGTGGAACTCGTTTAACAAACGACTAAAATATTTATGGTACTAGTATATCTTAAAAATGCCTTTGAAGTAGCATATAAGAATTTGTTCATAGTTTATTAAGACAATTGACTTCCTACAAATTCAATCAATGATTGGATAGATCGTTTTAGTGAAGGAAGGCAGATGGTTAAATATGATACTTGTTATATTGCCCAGTGATATATTAGCAAGTTTGAAAAGGAATGTGTTTTTAATTAAGCAATATGCTATCAAAGACCTCCAATTTACACTTTGAAAAATACTTGAATATTTCAACAATAATATAACTATCAAATACCTAAGATATATCGTTTACTTTTTGATCATCCCTCGTATACTCTGTCAAATAAACATTTACAATTTTAGCGGAGCAACATTTGAAAAGGAATGAAATTCAGAGTGGGTTAGGAGATAAGTTTTACATAGGAATATATAGAAAAATCTTCTTCTCAAGAACAACAAAGCCATGATTTGTCATATTTATATGGAAGCAAACTCAAGTAGTGTAGATTCAAGTTTCTTCAAATCATGACCCCCGGGGTAGGGTGGGGCCACAGTGAATGATCAAAGTTAAACAAAGAAATATATAGGAAACATCTTGAAAATTCTTCTTCTCTAGAAGAATAAAGCCATGATTGGTCATAATTATATGGAAGCATCCTCAGGTAGTAAAGATTTAAGTTTGTACAAATCATGACCCTGGGGGTAGGGTGGGAACACAATGGAGGATCAAAATTAAAGAAAGGAATATCTAGGACAATTATTTTAAAATCTTCTACTTAAGAACAAAGCAATTATTAGTTATATTTATAATGAAACATCATCAGGAACTACAGGAACTACAGATTCAAGTTTGTTTAAATCGTGACCTCTGGAGCTGAGTGAGGCTAAAATGACAAATTTCCCACTTATAGGGAAAAGCAACAGCAAGTCAAATAAATGCGTAAGCATTCTTTGTTAGTGTAGATTCAAGTAAGTTCTAATCACCCCCCCCCTGTTTTAGGGGTAGGCTGGGACCACTTATAATTATGCATTAAAGCTTTTCAATATCATTGTTTTTTTTCCCTAGCCATAGTGCTCAGTGAGCGATGTGGCCCATGGGCCTCTTGTTTGCGGTATGTGTCGAATTTTGAATGGACCAAAATTCCATAATGGTATTGAGGACAATTTTTAATAAAAAGTTTCATAGTCAGCTAGAGCTCCCAGTGCAACACAACATTTAAATATGTTTACTATATTAATTAAATATAAAACATAGACCAAGAAATTGCAAATAAATACAAATAATTATATTTATAAATTATTACAATTACGTTTTTTATCCTGACTAACATCTAAATATTTGTCTACATGTAAAATATAGACATTAGACATTGCAAATTAATTTATTTTAGTTGAATTATCTCGCTTTTAATATTTTTTCTGAGTTTGACTAAGAGTACAACAAATGTAAACAATAAAGATTTGAAGTTTGCTGAACTCCATGTTAATGTAAAGAAAACAAAAATTGTCATTTTTTCAAAAGGACGACCACCCAAACATACATTTAAATACAATGACGATGTTTTAGAAACTGTAAAAGATTTCAATTACCTTGGTATTATATTCTCAAGATCAGGGTCATTTTCAAAGGCCAAGAAACACTTATGTAATCAAGCACAAAAGGCAATGTACGGCATTATTAGAAAAATTCGTTTATATAATCTATCTCTGGACTGTCAGTTAGATCTGTTTGATAAAGTTGTCGTTCCTGTTTTATTATATGGATGTGAAATATGGGGATTTGAAAATATAGATATTATTGAACGTCTACATTTAAGATTTTTGAAGTATATTCTAAACTTAAAATCTAGTACACCGAGTTTTATGGTATACGGGGAAACTGGACGTTACCCGATGTATGTGCGCATTTATACAAGAATGATATCTTACTGGGGAAAACTGATACATGGAAATGAGAATAAGATCTGTAGAATTATTTATTTACATCTTTATAATAAATACACTAAAAATGGGATTAGTAATCCATGGATATCTTTCATACAGAATATTCTTAATACAACGGGTCTCTGTAATATTTGGACTAATCAAAATTTTCATACCACAATAAACCAAAAGCTCAAAGATCAGTTTTTACAGAAATGGTATAGTGATTTGAATAATTCCAGTAAAGGTATTACATATAGAATTTTTAAAACAAAGTTTGAATGTGAAAAATATTTAACTATTTTACCAAGGAAATTTAGAAATATCTTTTCAAAATTCAGAACAAGTAACCATCGTCTTCCAATAGAGATGGGTAGATGGAATAATGTTGAAAGAAATGAAAGAAAGTGCAATCTATGTAATAATAACCAGATAGGAGACGAATTCCATTATTTACTGGAATGTCATGCATTATATAGTATCCGAAAAGATTTTTTGTTGCAGAAATACTATGTACACCCAAATATAATAAAATTCTGTAATTTGATGACAAGTACAGATCCAGCATTTTTACGAAAATTGTGTATATTTATTACAAAGATTTTTGACACTGTCTGTCCTCCTGTAATCTCTGCTCGTCCATAATTATTGTAAATATGTATATATGTACCTCTTATACCATTTGTATGGTTTTTTGAGAGAATAAATGAATGAATGAACAATTGCGTTTCACGTAATTACATCATGAATCAAAATTTGTCCATCAATGTCTGTCGTCGTTAGTTTTTTACAATTTCATCCTCCCCAGGAACATTGGGCCAATTTCAACCAAACTTGCAAACTTAATCCTACTGATGTACAACGCAACTTTGAATGATGGACATATATGAATAAAAAATATTTATAGACTTCATTTGTCAATCAGTGATCAGATGGCTACGGGAGCTTTCTATTTAAGTAGCGACGGAAGATGAAAGAGCGATAACTCTAGATTTTTAACCTAAATTTGTATGCGAAATTGGTTGGGTTTTTTTTCGGGTGGTCTCGGATTACGTCCTTGCACACTGTTATGGGTGAAAAAGTAGTTCCAAATGTTCTTGAAATCGATTAACTACATATTGGCGCATTTGTATATCTAAAAGAAATACTTAATCTCCGAGTTTTAGCGGGAAAATTTTTCTAAAGAAAAATTCTAACAAATCTTAAAAACATAAATAAGCGATATACAATAAAATGGTGAATATTTTTTTTATTCTTTGACATGTTTTCTTTACAAATTAACTTTTTGAAAAATTTAACAAACCCGTATTGTTTTAATTAATTAAATAGGTCCTATATTTTCTGTCGTGTGGAGTTACGTGCCCTTTGTTGTTGTTTGGCAGTGACAGTGTTACACGTGTTGCAGAGATGAAAGGAGGTGTACAGCAGTACAGTGCAAATTTAAAGTAAGTTTTAAGACTTTTTGGTATTTTATTGCGGGATAGAGTTCTTTAGAATTACTTGAAAAGTTAAATTTAGTGCATTTTTACACATTTCATTGACAGGGTTTAAGAAAATCGTGAAACTGTCAACTACTAAAATGGCATACAGTTACAGAAGGAGAAATAACTGGCCAAGCAGTAACCCTTTCCAGAGTGTACTAAACATGCTGAGTAGTAGAGAAGTGCATGGTTGTTTAGATGATAGAGTAAGTCTCGTACAACAAATGCTTTTGTTATGTCCTTTTGATGAGTTTAATATGAATGAACAAAACATGCAAGTGCTTCTTAGGCAGCTCATCCTGGGGAAAGATGAAAAAGCTCAATGTATTCTTACGGTCATAGAAAACTTTTTCATGTCACAAGATAGTCGACCAACTGTAGTGTCAATGTACATGGAGATAGAGATGAGGTTGAAGCCTATTAGAATGCGAGAGTCCATCAACACCAGAGAAACCCTGAAAGAACTTGAAAAGCAGTTTGCTTATGCATTCATGTAACTAATTTAAATATCATGAGTATTACTACTTTTGACAAACTATTACCACTGTTAGATATTGAAGACCTTTCTGAATTTGAAATAGTTTTAACAAATAGACTGGCTTTAGATTTATTTGATTATGTAAAATCGAAAGGTATCAAAGAACAGAAAATGTGTCATTGGTTCCAACAAATCGTTTTACACCCTGTTAATTTGAGGAGTTTAATTACAAATTTGCATCGTTTAAAGAAAAGTACACAGAAAAAGAGGGGACTTCTCAAGGATACTTTTTTGCAAGAAAAATTTCAGTGTCCAACTAGAAAGGATAACTTTATAAATAAACAAAACTCGGAGTCGGATGATATGAATTTGGCAACATCATTAGCCACAGATTTACACAAAATTCAACAGGAAAAGGATATTGAAATCTCATCTCTAAAGAGAAAGTTATCAGATCAAGAAGAGCAACAAAAAAAAAAACAGAAAAAAACTCAAGAAAGAACATGAAAAACAAAATTCTAAAATTTTATTGCATACCAGTAAATTAAAGTTAAAAGCCAGGAACTCTAAACAGAAAGAAAGAATCAATAAACTTCATTTTCAGAGAGAGAAAACCAAGATTAAAAAATTGCGAGAACAATTTGGTAATATGCAAAACATTTCTTGCAATTATGTGAAAAAATTGAGATTAATGAGACAAGAAAATCAGAGTTTGAAAAAAGAGAATGAGACTCTAAGGATGAAGATGAATGAATGAACTGAACAACTGGATGACAGAGAGTCAACAATAAGTAAACTTAAAACTGATTTACATCAATTAGATACAAGTTGCCAATACCTTGAAAACTTACTAAAAGATAATGAAAGTGTTACAGTGTTTGATAGTGTAAGCAGATCTTATATTCCTGCGTACAGACAAACTGTTATGAAATTAACAAGTCTTAATGTAGCAACATGTAATGTAAATTCTGTAATTAATACCTCTTTATCATTAGTTGGTAAATGTTTAAAAACTGTCCATCTCGCAAAACTGTAGATTCAATAGTTACTGGAAAAATAGCTGTGAGTAGTGCTCATGTTGGAGAAAAGTTGCAGAAAGAAAGAAATACAACTCTGTATTCAGATGACCCTAACAAATTTGGCAAAACATATAACACTTTTCTGATCACAGATGATGAAAAGAATGTTTATTGTTTGGGTTTAAGAGATATGTGTAACAAGTCTTCTCATACTACATTAGAGACTTTCAAAGATTTACTTTCTGACATATCCTGAGATTTGTTCTGAAGACGGTAAAAACTCTGTTGGTAATGAAATATTGTGTAACCTAAGAAATTTTATGTCAGACAGAGCTAAAACTAACATTGCCTTTACTGATTTGTTAGTAGAATATAGAAAAGAAATCATGCCTCAAATTTTGAACTCCTGGAATGATTTAGATGTTGAAAAGCAGGATGCTTGTTGCAGAGTTAACAATTTTTTTCTGTGGTTTACATTTGCTTGTTAACTTTGCTGAATCTTCAGCATCTGTTCTTAAGAGTTTTGAATGCATGTATGAGAAAATAGATAGTTCAGAATCATTTAAGGATTTTTATTCCTTAGACTTTGAAGAAAATGATGATGTCAAAATTTCAAAACTAGATGGACATGTTATTACTTTTTTGAGATTTTGTTCCAAACTTTTTGCAAAAGGTGTAGATGAAAGAAATGGTTGTTATGCAAATTTTTGTACTTATTGTGTAGATCAAAAGGAAAAGAATGCCTTTATTTCTTTTAGAGGTAATAGATTTAATGTTATATTTTTAATGGCAGAATTTGCATTTTTTCACAAGAATCATGTACTGGAGTTCTTGAACAATGTCCATGGTGCAACAAATTTCATACAAAAAGCAACTCTCCAATTATGTAAGTCCAGCCTAGTCATAGCTGAATGTAAAGTGCTTGGTTTGATATCTAAATTGGTTACGGCTCCATTTTGGCGAGCTATTGAGAGGAATAAACATGTTTTGGATTATGAATGAATATTATGAACAGTTGCTCAATTTTTTTGAGGAGCAAAGTCAGTGTGCTATAAATTTTATAAACGCAGAGAGATACCCTTTTGAAGAGGAATTTATTGTAAAAGATAGATATTATGATTGTTTATGTTTAAAAGATGAAAAAATCGATAATTTTGCTGTGCAAGTAGCACAGAATTTATTTACTTCATTTTATAAGATATTGAATGCTGCTATGAAAGAGCAGCTACCAGGAGGAATGTTCTATGAATTAAATTCAGAAAGGATTAAATAAACTTCTTCAGTTATTCCCCACAATAAACTCCCCGAAAGGGCATTTGGAATGTTGGACTACCTGATAAGAAACAGACCAAATGCGACAACACTCACTAATGAAGCATTTGTATTATTTGCGTTCAATAAGACCAGTGACTGGCTTGAACAACTGCTTCCAAAGGAGAGAGATCGATTGTTGAATTTGGCAAAAAAAAAACAAGGAAGACAAATAAGAGAAAAATTTAAAGAAAGATGCAAGGACATTGAAAGACAAAGATTAGAGACACTGAAGAAAAAACAGGAAGAGGTGGTGAAAAGGAAAGAGAGGTTATTTAAAAAGAGAGAGAAACAAACATCAGATATAATTTATTATGGGTTGTGGCAGAGCAACAAAACAGTTGAACAAACTCTTAAATCTATTCCAAAAATATCCCAAAAAAGAAAAGCTCTTGTCTCACAAATACGTTTTCGCCAAACTGTTCTAAAACAAGTTGTTAAAGATAAAAGTATATTTAATGTTACTTCTAAAGGAAAACCTTTATCAATAGTACAGTTGACTGAAAATGTAAAAAAAAACTGATACAGGATGCTGCTACCATGGATAGTACAATTCAGCAAAATAGAGCACCACCACCATTTCTAGTAGGAAAAAAAGTGAAACACACTTTCGAGGAAGGAATATTCGTGGGAAGAGTTATTAGTACTGTTCCAGGCTTTCCAAGTTTCTTAAATATTGTTTATGACAATGATCTTGATTCTGAAGGAAACGTGACAGACTCGACAGCAATTTATACATATAAACTGATGAATGATTATCATGCCAACAAACTTGAAGTAATTCCAGCGGTGGTGAGTGCATTTAGCAAGCATGGATCTGAAATAGATGAAACAAGGAGTTTCATCTTTATTTTACTTTTTTTTTTACTTTATCCTGCTGTACAGATAGTACAGTGTCACTTCTTTGCTTTTTAAAACACTGCCTTATCATTACTTTCTACCAATTACTAACATCTGGTATTTTGTCATTATCAAACACATGAATAGTTTGAAATTGATGTTTAATTTTATTAGTATATTCATTAAAAAAAATCATAAACATATTAAAAGTACAATATTGATTCATTCTAATATCAATAAAATATTTTTTATGTGTGAAGTTATTGTGTATTTGCAAAGATTAAAAATGAAAAATGTGATTTTTAACATGTTTAAGTTTTTCAGGCACAAAAAAGGTTTGGTTGATTACTAATTCAGTGTATTATTTTGTTTTTACAGGTATCCTGTGCCTTGTGAAAGATCCAAAAGTACTTTGTAAAGGGTAAAGAAAGACACAATTGATATGAAATAAATTTTTTGAACCATATTTTTTTTTTTCTATTTTTTAAAAAATGGTAACAGTTTTTTTTCAAATTGGACGTGGAAAGGTCCAATATTAAAATATCTGTATCTTCCTTATTTTTCAAGCAAATCTGGAAAATGAAACAGTTTTGGAAATTACACAACTAGTACTTTAATATGGGGCTAAAAGTTTTTTCAGAACTTGAGTGGAAAAAATCATCTTCCATAGCTAATTTAAGGCATCTTTTTGAGAGTAAAATTGTTTAATATTAAGTGGATATTAACACCTGTAATTAAATATTTAACAAATTTTCATCTAATGTCTAATTCAGTTTTCTTTGATCTAAATGTGAATATCCTGAATTGCCTGTTGATTCCAAACTATTTTGGAATGGATTTATGATAAGGATCATTTGTGATAACTCTTGTATTAACGAAATTAATTAAGAATAAAACAGTAAATTTATAATTTATGTATTTTATAATGTTATATATGTTTATAATGAGTATTTTAGATTGCTACATGTACATACCCAAACTTTTCTACGAAATTAACAAATAGTATTTAAACAATAATTAAAACTATGAGTAAGACACTGTAAAATTTTAATTACACAGATACTAAAAGGTATTGAAATAAAACAGAAAAATTGTATATTAATAAAAAATTATTCTGAATAAAGTAGGCTCTAATTAAAACTGCACAATTAAGAAATAAATAACAAGTTTATAAACTTCAGTGGGAATTGAATTGGGTCGGTCACATGATCAAATCCTGTGAAGGCCGAAGGCCTTCTCAGAAGATTTGATCACGTACCGACCCACTTCAATTCCCATTGAAGTTTATAAACTTGTTATTTATTTCTTATATATACATTTGAGATGGACAATTAAATATAAAATTAAATATATTCGGTTATAAATATTTCACTAACCGGTCGCCGTAGATTTCCGTCAAAAGTTCGCAAGGTGTAAATCGGCTTGAAAGGCGGTTACGCTTCGAATTCGTGAGGCTAAGAATTCTATTTTGAAGGGAATGTTTTGTTAAAGGCTACTTGTGATCAGTGATAGTGAACAGATTCTTGTCTGGGAATATTTTAATTTGTGAAAATTGATCATTAATGCTGAAAAGACACAAGAAACACGTCCGAGAATGAATGATAAAAAGTTGGAGGAATTTCGGTCGCCTGAAAGGGATGGATGGATCCGATGGATTGAGATACTTATCCGAGCCAGTTTATTTGCAATCAAATATAAAACTTCATCAAAATCAGTTAATCTACGATATTAGTAACTAAAGGCATATGTATGATGTTAACACGGAGACACTGGCTACGGTTTACACTGAAGTACGACAGCGCCGATCGAGGTTTTCTCAGCTGTTCATGTCGTGATTGCAATGCTTTGGTATTTTCCAACAGATTTACACATTTATCGTGAGTAGAATTTAATGAAACAATAGAGTTTTTGCATATATCATGAAGATTTAACTTAAGGTCTAACAAAATTAAGGATGAACGTTATAGACAGTGCACCGACAAAAGTGACATACAACTTGTAAACAAAGGCTAGCTTCTATCGGTATATTCTCTATGTACACAGGTTAAATCGATCGCCAAAAATGTATGAAGTACTTGTTTACGTTTTAAATAAAACAATTATTTCACTTGCTTATTTTGTTCATTTTTATACATGAAAAGCAGGACATTTTATATTTATAAGTAACGGTAGATATTATTGCACCGTGTGATTCGGCCATGTATTGACCTCTGACAAACTTCATACAGAATTGAAGATATTTTCTCTCTGTATGTTTATATAGTGGAAAGATACCACAAATGTATATATTTTATTTTGAAAGGTGCATTTTTTACTCAACTGTCATGTGTAGAATTAACTTCGAATTCATTGTAATGAAACCTAAGTGGTAAACTGCATTCCAGTACTGGATCCCATAGACACAATGTGATGTTATATAAATGCTTGAAAAAGTCTATGCATTAATTAGATGGAAGCGTTATGCAGTGAAAAATAAATGCACTGTAAAGAATCGTGTAAATTTTACTTGCATGTTGTAGATATAGAAATTAAGAGAAGTCATATTAGTTTGTATTCATTAAGATCGTTAACTGAAGACGGGTACAATTTTTCTTTTTAAAAAATTAGTATATGCAGACTATTTTAGTAATGCCTAAGTGTGTATCAACACCAATACTTAAATCATCTTCACTGAGGTTTATCAGGGGTTTTTTTCTCGATAACATCCATGAATCTTTCTGACGTTTGATGCTACCATAAATTCGTCTGAGTAAAGATAAGAAAAACTTTGAACCGGATATTTTGTAAACAAAGGAGTTGTAATTTCTTCACTGTTCACCCTCTCTGACACATCTAGATATAACCGAGCCCGGTTTGTGACAAAAGTAAATAGAGAAAATTTACCAATCCCTTAAATTTTCTCGTTTGTCCTTTAGTTTCCCCAAGATGACAAAAATGAAGGTTATCTTTGGAGTTTCAGTTTTTGCGTGTATTTTAATATCAAACGAATGTAAGTAAAAATTTAAGGTAAACGCATTTTCAAGCACCTCTGTAGGCACTTTTATTTAATATAAATTTCAATTTTAAAGATATTTCAAAATTCCTTCATATTATGCATGTTTTAATTTTATTAAGATTATTTGGTCAAAACTTAAAAAACAGGTACCAGGGATATGACGAAAAGTTCAGGAATTACATGTACAGGGACGAATTCACCGTATTTATAACCTTTGTTATGTGTTAAAGTTTTGTTATAATATTTTTTTGGCGGTAGGTTCCCCTTTGCCAACCACGGACAATTCATCATCTATAATATCCGGACATGAGGAAGGTAGGAATTTATCTTTTAGATAAAAGTTTTACATGTTAATTAAATTAATAAATCAGTCTGTTGTTTATTTTTTTATTTGGATTTAATACTTTTTAAAGTCCAGAACCATATGGGCAATATTGAAGTAAAAGTATTTTTTCCAAAGCAAAAATAGGGCGAAGAAATAGCATGTTAAACACTAAATAGCATTATATAACAAACATGTTTTTAAACATGCATCGTTTTAAACCTGAATCAAGCTATCTCTTATGTTCAATTGTGACTTTAAAAAAATAAAGAATTCATCTGATTTCAAGTGTACATGAGTGTAATTTTCGGACGGGGGTACTCTGTGTAATTACGGATTTGATAACTTGTGTTATTATTATCCTGTGGATAACAAATATTTTAAAATATTACAGAATTGACTGCCTGCCTCACTCAAGTAGCATAGAAGTCTTGAATTGAAATGTTCTTAAACATTAATATTGATATTATTTCTTACCCCGGTATTTGAATTAACAACCTCAATTAAAATTCAAAATAAATTCTGTTCCTAAAATTACTAAGTTAACTATTAACTATTCACAATGAAAGGGGGTACGAGCGCCAAAACACACGAAAGAATTTTTGAAGTTAATGCAAGGATATTTTTGAAAGCGCAGGGACAGTAAATCATTCGTCTATCAACTCATGTCAGAAGCTGCCTTAACTGTTTTACATTTGGATGTTATACTAGAGAAAGATGTTTATGAAACACTCACAATTTTACTAAAAGATAAAAGTGATTTCAACCTCTCTATCTTCGACTTCCTCTAATTATATAAATACCCATAGGAAGCAATTTCAAAAGATAGAAGGGGGATACATTTTTAGTTCGGAACACTATCAATTGCGAGTACCAAAATTTCTAAGAGGCAAAAAAGGCATCATACGTTTTTATTGAATGGAAATATTTTCGGTTAAAGTCGTGGCATTTTTTGCAAAAACAGTATGTCATTATGTTGCATGTTGACCAACATATTTCATACTAAGTGTTTAGCCAATTTTTTTCTGATGAAATTGTTTGACAATTATTCCATGTATTCTATCATGACTAGAAGCAACGGACTGAAGTGACTGGTCGATACAAGATAGAGGATTTTATTAGTCAAATTTTGGGCCCCCGGAGGAGCAAAAAAAGATTTACATTGTACAAACAGGGACACATTACATACAATGAGAGCAGTGTTGAGTTGTATAATCATTGATAAATGCATAAGATATATACTGTATAATGAATAATACATGAAAGCCCTATCTCTTCTCATTCAAAAGATGATATGACTAAGGGTAAAGTTTTTGTGACCGACGGACGGGACTACAGACTGACAAACGAATGAGATTGATTGTATGTTGTTTAACGTTCTATTCGAGAATTTTTTCCACTCATTTAGAGACGTCACCTTATGCCGATGAAGGGCTTCAAATTTAGACCTATAATCGGCACTCAGGGCCATTGAGCAGTGAGGGTTCTTTATCGTGCCAACGTCTAACGTGACACGGGACCTATGTCTTTAAGGTCATATCCGAAGGACCCGTGACTTTCACTTCTAATGCCGAGCACTTGGCGAAGGAACAGTAACTATTTATGTTTACGCCTTAGGTTAGACGCAGCGCCGCAACTGAGAATCGAATCCGGGCCTCATGATCACGAAGCGAACGCTCTACCAGGCGAATGAGATTTAATGTCCCCTGGCTTTCGCGAAATCGGGGGGACAACAAAAGACAAGAGGCCCATGGGCCACATCGCTCACCTGAGCACTGTAGCTAGAAAAAAAGTAGAAATTGGTTTATTATTGAAAAGTTTAAATCCAAAAGTAAACCTTTGACCAGTTATGGTTTTGCTATTCTTGAGAAAATGATTTTTAAAGAATTTTACTATATATTTCTATGTAAAACTTTGGTCGGCCATTGTGGCCCCGCCCTACCCCCGGGGGTCATGATTTGAACAAACTTGAATCTACACTACCTGAGGATACTTCCGTATAAATATGATCAATTTTGACTTTGTTATTCTTGAGAAGATTTTTAAAGAATTTTCCTATATATTTCTATGTAAAACTTTGGTCGGCCATTGTGGCCCTGCCCTACCCCCGGGGGTCATGATTTGAACAAACTTGAGTCTACACTACCTGAGGATTTTTACCCATAAGTTTCATCTTTCCTGGCTCAGTGGTTCTTGAGAAGAAGATTTTTAAAACATACCACCAAATTTTCATTAATTCCCAATTATCTCCCCTTGAAGGAGGGCGTGGCCCTTCATTTGAACAAACTTGAATCCCCTTCACCCAAGGATGCTTTGTGGCAAGTTTGGTTGAAATTGGCCCAGCGGTTCTTGAGAAGAAGTCGAAAATGTGAAAAGTTTACGCCGACGACAGACCACGGACAAATTTTGATCAGAAAAGCTCACTTGAACCTTCGGCTCAGGTGAGCTAAAAAGTTAATTAATTTGAAAGAAAAATGGTTATTTTTCAATACTTATCTAAGTAAGGCAATTCCTAACGACTAGATAACTTCCACAACCAAAAGAAGTTTGACATGAAACTAAATGAAAATACATTGCCCGGGCAAGGGCCGATATCTATCTATTTTCAAATTCTAACATAATACATGGACACAAAAACATTGTTAACCTTTACTAATTGCCATTGCCTCTTATTACAGTACCAAGCCTGCTTAAGTCTTGCACCAGTATCCACCATTGCCACTGTATTCAGGGTGTCCCCGTGTGTCACAGCGGACAATGTATTTGTCTATTTTCCGTCCATTATGGAGTAGATGTGAGTATTTTTTCTATAATTCGTGAAAACGCTTAGTATTTTTGATCATTTAAATGATGCACTTACACGTACTTCCTCATGTTTTATATATTTGAAATGTTCATGTACCTCAGTCACCCCTACTAATGTGTTCGGAACGTTTTATTTTTCGGTGTTCTACCAATTATAAAACCCGATGAGTTCAGAGTAGCTCTAGCAGTGGCTCTGGCGAGAGTTAGCGAGACTTCAGCGAGATAGGGTAAATTATTCACGGAAATATGCCTAGGAAGTGACTAGCACGTGGAGGCAAACAGAAATGTTATGTTGCGTTTCAGTGTTCACCACCCCTAGAATCAGCTGATAATGTCTGTAGATATGTACTTCAATCAATCGATCTCTTTTACACTCATTCAAACTTAAATAAGTATTATCTATAATACAATTTTCTGCAGTCATGAATTAAAATTTATTTTTGGACAAATATTTTTGCACGGGA
>NW_026927254.1:0-30467 GCF_032062105.1 Saccostrea cuccullata | reverse complement strand
AGAAGTGTATTATGTTCATTCAAATTTTAGCATTGCACACGTGCGCATGTGAATGCATGTGCGTAATGACCATATCATCTTGTCTACACAATCTATATATTTTAATATACTAAATATAAAAGTATTTAATCCAAAAGTATTAAAAAATACGCTCATTCAAGTGTATATTTGATTTTACTCATTTCACGTGCACGCACGTGCATACATGAGCATGGTGACCATACCTTCTTGTAGAAGTCCATAACATCTATCTATGTTCTAAATCCCACCCCATTTGCTCGAAAACCAAGGGAGTTATAGCTGTTTAAAGTTTTAGCCAATCAGATTGCAGCGCACGTACACGCATGTGTATGCATGTGCATGGTGACCATACCTTCTTGTAGAAGTCCATTTTATCTATCTATGTTCCAAATCCCATCCTGTTTGGTTGAAAACCAAGGGAGTTATAGCTATTTAAAGTTTTAGCCAATCAGATTGCAGCGCATGTGCATGCACATGTTTTTCATGAAATTGCTATATATCATGGTGTAGGATATCCTAATGCATGGCTATGTTCAAAATTTCAAAGGATTTCGTCAAAAAACAAGGAAGATATTGAGACTTTAGTTTCAGCCAATCAGAGCGAAGTGCACGTGCATGCGCGTGAGATCTTGCTATTTTGACCATGTCATATTGTCTATGCTACTAATATATCCTTATATTATGAGTTTCAAAGCATTTCATCAAAAAGGTAAAAAGTTACGCCTATATCAATTAAATCGGTCATTTGACGTGTTGCACGTGCACGCTCTTGCAAGCACGTGCGCGCAAAATGACCTTCGTTCCGCAAATCTACATAACATGCCTACTGACCCTAAAAAGGTTTTATGTAAGTCGGATGTGTAGTTTACAATATCATTCCCGGACAAAAAAGTACCCAGGAAGAAGAAGAAGAAGAAAAATAATAATAATAAGAAACAGAGTAAAAACAATATGTTCCCCAACTTCGTTTGGGGAACATAACTAGGGCTAATTGTAACGGGGACCGTTACAGATGTTCCCCAAACGCTCCCAAACTCCCTTTTGGTGCCGTATTCCCTGTAAGCGCTATTAAGTAAGACACACTTTATGCAATTTAGACTTAAACAACGTTTTCCCAGAAGAATACAAAATGTATTTAAATTTTAGCATTGCACGCGTGCTCATCTGAATGCATGTGCGTAATGACCACATCATCTTGTCTACACTATATATATATTTTAATATACTTAATAACAAATCAATTAATCCAGAAGTATTAGAAAATACACTCATTTAAGCGTATTTTAATATTACTCATTTCACATGCACGCACGTGCATGAGGACTATACCTTCTTGTAGGGGTCTATTATGTCTGTCTATGTTCTAAATCCCATCCTGTTTGGTTGAAAAACAAGGGAGTTATATCCATTTGCAGTTTTAGCCAATAAGATTGCAGCACACGTGCATGCGCGTGTTTTCACGACAATTGTTATACATCATATTGTAGTACATCCTAAAGTATGTAAATATTTTAGATTTCATAGCATTTCGTCAAAAAACAGAAAAGATATTGATATTTTTGTTTCAGCCAATCAGAACGAAGCGCACGTGCACGTTCGTGCATGATGACCACACCTTCTTGTAGGAGTCTATCATATCTGTCTATGTTCTAAATCCCATCCTGTTTGGTTGAAAAATAAGGGAGTTATAGCCATTTCAAGTTTAAGCCAATCAGATTGCAGCGCACGTGCATGCGCGTGTTTTCATGACAATTTTTATACATGATATTGTAGAACATCCTAAAGTATGCTTATATTTTAAATTTCATATTATTTCGTCAAAAAACAGAAAAGATATTGAGATTTTTGTTTCAGCCAATCAGAGCGAAGCGCACGTGCATGCGCGTGAGTTTTAGCTAATTTGACAGTGTCATATTATCTACACTATTAATATATCTTTATATAATGAGTTTCAAATCATTTCATTAAAAAATGTAAAAGTTATAGCGATATTAAGTATATCGGTCATTTCACTCATTTCACGCGCACGCACGTGCATGCGTATGCGCGCAAAATGACCTTCGTTCCGCACACCTACACTACACACCTATTAACCCTAAAAAGGTTTTAGCTTAGTTGGGTGAACAGTTTCTGAGAACACTCGCGGACAAAAAAGTACCGGAGAACAAAGAAGAAAAAAAAGAATAATAATAATAATAATAACTAGTGCTAATTGTAACGGGGACCGTTACAGATGTTCCCCAAACGCTCCCCAACTCCCTTTTGGTGCCATATTCCCTGTAAGCTTCATTAAATAAGACAACCTCTATGCATCTGAGATTTTAACAACATTAACAAAGAAGTGTACAAAAATCATTTAAACTTTAGCATTGCACACGCGTGCACATGTGAATGCATATGCGTCATGACCATATCATCTTGTCTACACAATCTATATTTTTAATATACTGAATATTAAAGTATTTAATCCAAAATTATAAAAAAAAAAATTCGCTCATTCAAGTGTATGTTTGATTTTTCTCATTTCACGTGCACGCACGTGCATACATGAGCATGGTGACCATACCTTCTTGTAGAAGTCCATTATATCTATCTATGTTCTAAATTCCACCCCGTTTGGGTGAAAACTAAGGGAGTTATAGCTGTTTAAAGTTTCAGCCAATCAGATTGCAGCACATGTACACGCACGTGTATGCATGTGCATGGTGACCATACCTACTTGTAGAAGTCCATTATATCTATCTATGTTCCAAATCCCATCCTGTTTGGTTGAAAACCAAGGGAGTTATAGCTGTTTAAAGTTTCAGCCAATCAGATTGCAGCGCACGTGCATGCACGTGTTTTCATGATAATTGCTTTATTTCATGTTGTAGGATATCCTGATGCATGGCTATGTTCAAAATTTCAAAGGATTTCATCAAAAAACAAGAAAGATATTGAGACTTTAGTTGCAGCCAATCAGAGCGAAATGCACGTGCATGCGCGTGAGATCTTGCTATTTTCACCATGTCGTCATGTCTATACTACTAATATATCCTCACATTATGAGTTTCAAAGCATTTCATTTAAAAATAGAACAGCTGTGGCTATATCTATTATATTGGTCATTTCACGTGTTGCACGTGCACGCTCTTGCAAGCACGTGCGCGCAAAATGACCTTGATTCCGCAAATCTACATAACATGTCTACTAACCCTAAAAAGGTTTTACCTACATCGGACGAACAGTTTACAAGATCATTCCCGGACAAAAAAGTTCCAGGAAGAAGAAGAAAAATAATAATAATAATAATAAGAAACAGAGTAAAAACAATATGTTCCCCAACTTCGTTTGGGGAACATAATAATAAGAAACCGAGTAAAAACAATATGTTCCCAAACTCCGTTTGGGGAACATAATAATAAGAAACAGAGTAAAAACAATATGTTCCCCAACTTCGTTTGGGGAACATAACTAGTGCTAATTGTAACGGGAACCGTTACAGATGTTCCCCAAACGCTCCCCAACTCCCTTTCGGTGCAATATTCCCTGTAAGCTTCATTAAATAAGACAAACTCTGTGAATTTTTGACTTTAACAACGTTTTTCCAGAAGGATACCAATTATATTCAATTTTTAGCATTGCACCCAAGCGCATGTGAATGCATGTGCGTTATGACCATATCATCTTGTCTTTCAAGAGTATTTTCAAATATACTCGTTTCAAATGCACGCACATGCGTGCACGTGCATGATGATCATACCTTCTTGTAGGAGTCCCTTACATCTATCTATGTTCTAAATCCCATCCTGTTTGGTTGAAAAACAAGGGAGTTATAGCCATTTAAAGTTTCAGCCAATCAGATTGCAGCACACGTGCATGCGCATAATTTCATGATTTTTTTAATATTATTTTGTAGGATATCCTAATGCATGACTATATTTTAAATTTCAAAGAATTTCGTCAAAAAACAAAGGAGAAATAGCAATTTAAAGTTTCAGCCAATCAAATTGCAGCACACGTGCATGCGCGTGATTTCATGATTTTTTTTGTATATCATTTTGTAGGATATCCCAATGCATGGCTATATTTTAAATTTCAAAGAATTTCGTCAAAAAACAAAGGAGATATAGCCATTTAAAGTTTCAGCCAATCAGCTTGCAGCACACGCACATGCGCATGCTTTCATGAAAATTCTTATATATCATGCGGTAGACCATTATAATGTAGGACTATGTTCAAAATTTCAAAGGATTATGACAAGAAACAAGAAAGTTATTGATACTTTAGTTTCAGCCAATCAGAGCAAAGCGCACGTGCATGAGCGTGAAATCTTGCTATTTTGACCATGCTATCTTGTCTAATCTACTAATGTATCCTTACATTATGACTTTCAAAAAATTTCATAAAAAAATAGAAAAGTTACGGCAATATCCATTATATTGGTAATTTAACCTAATGCACGTGCGCGCTCTTGCAAGCACGTGCGCGCAAAATGACCTTTGTTTGGCAACTCTACATAACATGCCTACTAACCCTAAAAAGGTTTCACCTAAGTCGGATGTGTAGTTTACAAGATCACTCGTGGACAAAATTTTCCCAGGAAGAAGAAAAATAATAATAATAATAATAATAATAATAACAAGAAACAGAGTAAAAACAATATGTTCCCCAACTTCGTTTGGGGAACATAATAACTAGGGCTAATTGTAACGGGAACCGTTACAGATGTTCCCCAAACGCTCCCCAACTCCCTTTTGGTGCCTTACTCCCTGTAAGCTTCATTAAATAAGACGAACTCTATGCCTTTTAGACTATAACAATGTTTCCCAAAAGTATATTCAGTATATTCAAATTTATGCATTGCACGCATGCGCATTTGAATGCATGTGCGTAATGACCTTATCATCTTGTCTACACTATTTATATACTAGAAATTACAGCGTTTTATCCAAAAGTATTAAAAAATACGTTTTAATCTAGTGTATGTGTAATTTTACTCATTTCACGTGCACGCACGTGCGTGCATGTGCATGTCGACCATATTTTCTTGTAGGAGTCTGTTATGTATGTCTATGTTCTAAATCCCATCCTGTTTGGTTGAAAAACGAGGAAGTTATTGCCATTTTAAGTTTAAGCCAATCAGATTGCAGCGCACGTGTATGCGCATGTTTTCATGACAACTGTTATGTATCATATTGTAGGACATCCAAATGCATGATTATGTTTAAAATTTTAAAGCATTTCGTCAAAAATTAAAAAAAGATATTGCGATTTTTGTTTCAGCGAATCACAGCAAAGCACACGTGCATGCACGTGCATGCCTGTGCATGACGACCATACCTCCTTGTGGGAGTCCATTATGTTTGTCTATGTTCTAAATCCCATACTGTTTCGTTGAAAAACAAGGGAATTATAGCCATTTAAAGTTTAAGCCAATCATATTGCAGCGCACGTGCATGCGCGTGTTTACATGACAATTGTTATATATCATATTGTAGTACATCCTAAAGTATGCCTATATTTTAAATTTCATAGCATTTCGTCAAAAAACGGAAAAGATATTGAGATTTCTGTTTCAGCCAATCAGAGCGAAGCGCACGTGCATGCGCGTGAGTTCGTGCTAATTTGACAGTGTCACATTATCTACACTATGAATATATCCTTATTAAATGAGTTTTAAAATATTTCATCAAAAAATGTTAAAGTTATGGCTATATAAAGTATATCCGTCATTTCACTCAGTTCACGCGCCCGCACGTGCATGCGTATGCGCGCAAAATAACCTTCGTGTTGCACACCTACACTACACACCTATTAACCCTAAAAAGGTTTTAGCTCAGTTGGGTGAACAGTTTCTGAGAACACTCGCGGACAAAAAAAGTACCGGAGAACAAAGAAGAAAAAAAAGAATAATAATAATAACTAGTGCTAATTGTAACGGGGACCGTTACAGATGTTCCCCAAACGCTCCCCAACTTCCTTTTGAAGCCACTTTCCCTGTAAGCTTCATTAAATAAGACAAACTCTATGCATTTGAGGCTTTAACAACATTTACCTAGGAGAAAGTTCCAAGTTCATTCAAATTTTAGAATTCCACGCGTGCGCATTTGAATGTATGTGCGTAATGACCATATCATCTTGTCTATACAATCTATATATTTTAATATACTAAATGTTAAAGTAATTAATCCAAAAGTATTTTAAAAAAAATACGCACATTAAACTGTAGTTTTGATTTAACTCATTTCACGTGCACGCACATGCATATATGAGCATGGTGACCATACCTTCTTATAGAAGTCCATTACATCTATCTATGTTCTAAATCCCACCCCGTTTGGTTGAAAACCAAGGGAGTTATAGCTGTTTAAAGTTTAAGCCAATCAGATTGCAGTGCGCGTACACGCACGTGTATGCATGTGCATGACGACCATACCATCTTGTAGAAGTTCATTATATCTATCTATGTTCCAAATCCCATCCAGTTTGGTTGAAAACCAAGGGAGTTATAGCTATTTAAAGCATAAGCCAATCAGATTGCAGCGCATGTGCATGCGCGCGTTTTCATGATAATTGCTATATATCTTATTGTAGGATATCCTAATACATGCCTATGTTTAAAATTTCAAAGGATTTCGTCAAAAAACAAGAAAGATATTGAGACTTTAGTTTCAGCCAATCAGAGCGAAGCGCACGTGCATGCGCGTGAGATCTTGCTTTTTTGACCATGTCATCTTGTCTATGCTTCTAATATATACTTATAATATGAGTTTCAAAGCATTTCATCAATAATTTAAATAGTTACGTCTATATCAATTATATTGGACATTTTTCATGTTGCATGTGCGAGCTCTTGCAAGCACACGTGCATGACATGCTTTCATGATAATTCTTATATTACAGGCTGTAGATCTCCCTAATGTATGACTATGTTCAAAATTTCAAATGATTTTGTCTAAAAACAAGAAAGATATAGAGACTTTAGTTTCTGCCAATCAGAGCAAAGCGCACGTGCATGCGCGTGCGATCTTGCTATTTTGACCATGTCATCTTGTGCATACTACTAATATATCCTTACATTATGAGTTTCAAAACATTTTGTTAAAAAATAGAAAAGTTACGGTTTTATCCATTATTTATTGGTCATTTTAAGTTTTGCACGTGCGCGCTCTTGCAAGCATGTGCGCGCAAAATGACCTTGATTCCGCAAATCTACATAACATGTCTACTGACCCTAAAAACATTTCACCTAAATCGGATGTGTAGTTTACAAGATCATTCGCGGACAAAATTTTCCCGAGAAGAAAAATAATAATAATAATAAGAAACAGAGTAAAAACAATATGTTCCCCAACTTCGTTTGGGGAACATAATAAGAAACCGAGTAAAAACAATATGTTCCCAAACTCCGTTTGGGGAACATAATAAGAAACAGAGAAAAAACAATATGTTCCCAAACTTCGTTTGGGGAACATAATAATAATAAGAAGAAACAGAGTAAAAACAATATGTTCCCCAACTTCGTTTGGGGAACATAATAATAATAACTAGTGCTAATTGTAACGGGAACCGTTACAGATGTTCCCCAAACGCTCCGCAACTCCCTTCTCGTGCCATGTTCCCTGTAAGTTTCATCAAAGAAGGCAAAATCTATGCATTTAAGACGTAAACAAAGTTTTCCCAAAAGTATACCAAGTATTTCAAATTTAAGCAATGCAGGCGTGCGCATGTGATTGCAAGAGTGTAATGACGATATCATCTTGTCTACACTTTTTACTCATTGCACGTGCACGCACGTACATGATGACCATACCTTTTTGTAGGTGTCCATTATGTCTGTCTATGTTCTTAATCCCATCATGTTTGGTTGAAAAACAAGGGAGTTATAGGCATTTAAAGTTTAAGCCAATCAGATTGCAGAGCACGTGCATGCGCGTGTTTTCATGACAATTATTATATATCATATTGTAGGAAATCTTAAAGTATGCCTATGTTTTAAATTTCAAAGCATTTTGTAAAAAAACAAAAAAGATATTGAGATTTTTGTTTCAGCCAATCAGAGCAAAGCAAATGTGCACGCACATGCATGCATGTGAATGGTGACCATACCATCTTGTAGGAGTTCTTTATGTCTATCTATGTTCTAAATCTCATACTGTTTGGTTGAAAACCAAAGGAGTTATAGTCATTTAAAGTTTCAGCCAATCAGATTGCAGCGCACGTGCATGCGCGTGATTTGATGAAAAATTTTATATATCATATTGTAGTACATCCTAATGCATGTCTATGTTATAAATTTCAAAGCATTCCATCATAAAACAAAAAAGATATTAAGATTTCTGTTTCAGCCAATCAGAGCAAAGCGCACGTGCATGCGCGTGAGTTCATGCAAATTTGACCATGTCATCTTATCTACACATCTTATATATCTTTATATAATGAGTTTCAAAACATTTTATCAAAAAATATAAAAGTTACAACCATATTAAATATATCAGTCATTTTACTCATTGCACGCGCCCGCACGTGCATGCGAATGCGCGCAAAATGACCTTCGTTCAGCACATCTACACAACATGCCTACTAACCCTAAAAAGGTTTTAACTTAGTTTGGTGAACAGTTTCTGAGAACACTTCCGGACAAAAAAGTACCGGAGAAGAAATAAGAAGAAAAAAGAATAATAATAATAATAACTAGTGCTAATTGTAACGGGGACCGTTACAGATGTTCCCCAAACGCTCCCCAACTCCCTTTTGGTGCCATATTCCCTGTAAGCTTCATTAAATAACAAAAACTCTATGCATCTGAGATTTTAACAACATTTACAAAGAAGTGTACAAAAATCATTTAAACTTTAGCATTGCACGCGTGCACATGTGAATGCATGTGCGTTATGACCATCTCATCTTTTCTACACAATCTATACATCTAAATATACTAAATATTAAAGTATTTAATCCAAAAGTATTTAAAAATACGCTCATTCAAGTGTATGTTTGATTTTACTCATTTCACGTGCACGCAAGTGCATACATGAGCATGATGACCATACCTTCTTGTAGAAGTCCATTACATCTATCTATGTTCTAAATTCCACCCAGTTTGGGTGAAAACTAAGGGAGTTATAGCTGTTTAAAGTTTCAGCCAATCAGATTGCAGCCCATGTACACGCACGTGTATGCATGTGCATGTTGACCATACCTACTTGTAGAAGTCCATTATATCTATCTATGTTCCAAATCCCATCCTGTTTGGTTGAAAACCAAGGGAGTTATAGCTGTTTAAAGTTTCAGCCAATCAGATTGCAGCGCACGTGCATGCACGTGTTTTCATGATAATTGCTTTATTTCATGTTGTAGGATATCCTAATGCATGGCTATCTTCAAAATTTCAAAGGATTTCGTCAAAAAACAAGAAAGATATTGAGACTTTAGTTGCAGCCAATCAGAGCGAAGTGCACGTGCATGCGCGTGAGATCTTGCTATTTTCACCATGTCGTCATGTCTATACTACTAATATATCCTCACATTATGAGTTTCAAAGCATTTCATCTAAAAATAGAACAGTTGTGGCTATATCTATTATACTGGTCATTTCACGTGTTGCACGTGCACGCTCTTGCAAGCACGTGCGCGCAAAATGACCTTGATTCCGCAAATCTACATAACATGTCTACTAACCCTAAAAAGGTTTTACCTACATCGGACGAACAGTTTACAAGATCATTCCCGGACAAAAAAGTTCCAGGAAGAAGAAGAAGAAAAATAATAATAATAATAAGAAACAGAGTAAAAACAATATGTTCCCCAACTTCGTTTGGGGAACATAATAATAACTAGTGCTAATTGTAACGGGGACCGTTACAGATGTTCCCCAAACGCTCCCCAACTCCCTTTTGGTGCCATTTTCCCTGTAAGCTTCATTAAATACGACAAACTCTATGCATCTGAGATTTTAACAACATTTACAAAGAAGTATACAAAAATCATTTAAACTTTAGCATTGCACGCGTGCACATGTGAATGCATTTGCGTCATGACCATATCATCTTGTCTACACAATCTATATTTTTTATACACTGAAAATTAAAGTATTTTATCCAAAATTATTTTTAAAAAATACGCTCATTCAAGTGTATGTTTGATTTTACTCATTTCACGTGCACGCTCGTGCATACATGAGCATGGTGACCGCACCTTCTTGTAAAAGTCCATTACATCTATCTATGTTCTAAATTCCACTCCGTTTGGGTGAAAACTAAGGGAGTTATAGCTATTTAAAGTTTCAGCCAATCAGATTGCAGCACATGTACATGCACGTGTATGCATGTGCATGGTGACCATACCTACTTGTAGAAGTCCATTATATCTATCTATGTTCCAAATCCCATCCTGTTTGGTTGAAAACTAAGGGAGTTATAGCTGTTTAAAGTTTCAGCCAATCAAATTGCAGCGCACGTGCATGCATGTGTTTTCATGATAATTGCTATATTTCATGTTGTAGGATATCCTAATGCATGGCTATGTTCAAAATTTCAAAGGATTTCGTCAAAAAACAATAAAGATATTCAGACTTGAGTTGCAGCCAATCAGAGCGAAGTGCACGTGCATGCGCGTGAGATCTTGCTATTTTCACCATGTCGTCATGTCTATACTACTAATATATCCTAACATTATGAGTTTCAAAGCATTTCATCTAAAAATAGAACAGTTGTGGTTATATCTATTATATTGGTTATTTCACGTGTTGCACGTGCACGCTCTTGCAAGCACGTGCGCGCAAAATGACCTTGATTCCGCAAATCTACATAACATGTCTACTAACCCTAAAAAGGTTTTACCTACATCGGACGAATAGTTTACAAGATCATTCCCGGACAAAAAAGTTCCAGGAAGAAGAAGAAGAAGAAGAAGAAGAAAAATAATAATAATAAGAAACAGAGTAAAAACAATATGTTCCCCAACTTCGTTTGGGGAACATAATAACTAGTGCTAATTGTAACGGGGACCGTTACAGATGTTCCCCAAACGCTCCCCAACTCCCTTTTGGTGCTATATTCCCTGTAATCTCTATTAAATAAGAAATACTAAATTGAATTTAAACTTATCAAAAGCTTCAGCCAATCAGATTGCAGCACACATGCATGCGCGTGATTTCATGAATTTTTTATCTTAATCGTATTGAAGGATATCTTAATGAATGACTATATGTAAAATTCCAAACATTTCGTCAAAAAACAAAATAAATATAGCCATTTAAAGTTTCAGCCAATCAAATTGCAGCACACGTGCATGTGCGTGATTTCATGATTTTCTTCCTATATCGTATTGTAGGATATCCTACTGCATGACTATGTCTTAAATTTCAAAGCATTTCGTCACAAAACAAAGGAGATATAGCCATTTAAAGTTTCAGCCAATCAGATTGCAGCACGCACGCATGCGCATGCTTTCATGAAAATTTTTTATATATCATGCTGTAGATCTTCATAATTTAAGACTTTGTTCAAAATTTCAAAAGATTATGACAAGAAACATGAAAAATATTGAGACTTTAGTTTCAGCCAATCAGAGCGAAGTGCGCACGTGCATGCGCGTGAGATCTTGCTATTTTGACCATGTCATCATGTCTATTGATACTATTGATATATCCTTATATTATGAGTTTCAAAGCTTTTCATCAAGAAATAGAAAAGTTGCAGCTATATCTATTATATTAGTCATTTCACGTGTTGCACGTGCGCGCTCTTGCAAGCACGTGCGCGAGGAACATGTCATTATGCCTATTCAACTAATTTATACTTATATTATGAGTTTCAAAGCATATAGTCAAAAAATAGAAAAGTTACGACTATATCTATTATACTGGTCATTTCACGTGTTGCACGTGCACGCTCTTGCAAGCACGTGCGCGGAAAATGACCTTGATTCCGCAAATCTACATAACATGTCTACTAACCCTAAAAAGGTTTTACCTACTTCGGATGAACAGTTTACAAGATCACTCGCGGACAAAAAAGTACCCAGGAAGAAGAAGAAAAATAATAATAACTAGAATCTTGTTGCCATGGCAACAAATAAGTCTTCCGTTCTTCTAAATCTGTAAGAATTTGCTTTTTTCTCTGCAAAAAACATAGATATCATATGTACTCTGAAAGAAAAAAAAACTGCAAAAAGGTCTTTTAGTACTTAAGGTACTTTGATTTTCATGACCAATCTTGTTCTTATTTATTTTCAGGGACGTAGCAACCGCGGGGGGGGGGGGGGGGGGGGGGGGGGGCCGACCCCCCACTTTTTTCCCCAACATAACCTTTACTACAGTAAATGTTCATCGATAGGATGGTCCCCCCCCCCAACTTTATAACCATAGTATAGTGATATCAAGGATTGTAGGAAAAAATTGGAAGTGATTGTAAGTTGGCTTTGAAAAAGTTGTCCACTAAAATTTTCTCTGGTTCGCCCCCCCCCCCTCCCCACTTTCAAAAACGATGCTACCTGCCTGATTTTGGCACTCATAAGACACACACGTGTATTATAGACAAACCAACCTACGAACGAACACCCTATTCTCATAAACTTCACTGTGTTTATGTTCTGGCACAATTGTGATGGTGCAGTATACTTTGATGGTCAGCAACGTTAAGTTGAACTTTGGATATTTCATATTTCGAGGAATGATCAAAACTTTCGCGAATGTCATGAACTAAGTTAGTACCACATTAAACGTAAAGTCGTTGATTTTTACAGTAATACTATCGAGATTTGTCAGCAGAAAGATTATTCAACTACAGGAATTATTCAGCAATCGATTAATTGATTATATGTTGTTTAATGTCCCTCTCGAGAATCTTTCACATGGAGAAGCCTCCACTCGCCGGTGGAGACTGCAAAATGTTGTCCTATAATTTGGCTCTAATCGCCATTCAGCTGTGAGGAATCTTTTTGAGTCAGTACCATCTGACTCGGACCTCGATTTAAACGATCTCATATGCATCTGACGGACCGGTCTCTACGTCCCACAATTGAAGTCCATAATAAAGATATATGATACTCTAGCCATGTTTTTATTTTATTTTTCATTTCTCAAATTTGTTGCATCAGATTTTTCTTAAAGATCATACTTAATAAAAATCATTTCGAACAACTTTATTGCAATGCATACAGCGTCCAGTGATTTTGATTGACAGGTCAATACATGTGCACTTAGTGTAATACTTCTTAAGCAGAAAAAATATACAGAGAGTGACTATGACGGACTATAAAATCAGAAAATATTTAATAAAGAATGGGTACAACTGATATAGAACTGATTTTTTGTCTATGTAAATGGATTAGGATAATCAGGATTAAAAGGGAATCTCTCTCTCTCTCTCTCTCTCTCTCTCTCTCTGGACATGTAAATTTCAGTATCTTGCGTAATGAAAAATCTACTATTATAGAACTGTATACATGTTAATGGTAATTATAACCAAATGTTCCAGATTTCTTTGTAAAACGAATTTATAATTCAAAGGCCTATAGTTACAATAATGTCTCCGAATAAAATCAAGAGGGGGGGGGGGGGGCTTCAATTACATACTCGGTAATTTTATGTTTTATGAATTAAAAGGAAAATACGTAAGGTTGCATGTACATACATACAATAATATAGCATTGCATATTATTGTGTTCATTCTTATACTTTATCTAACATATCAACAGACTTTTACAGATGTTTTTGTATCATGTTTTTAACGTAGCATTATTTCACACAGAAACGCGTTACTTTCACATAATGTCAACCCTTTGAGAATAGCTTTTTCTCATCTTTAATAACTTCTCGGGTATATAAAAGTTTAGATCATGTCCAATAAATATCAATGAAATATACGTGTTAAAACCAAATCAAATCAATAGATCGATTTTCTTTCTTTTTTAAAAGTTGCAAATATCAATTTATTTCTAAAGGCTTTACACCTACTCTTCTATCTCTCAGTTCCCTTTTGAGTACATATAATATTTTAGAATCGAAAATAAAACTCGGATTCCGGGATAATTTCGCATTCAAATTAGAGAATGAATTAAGAATATTTTTTAAAAATATATTCATAACAGACATTACAGATTTACACTACGCTGACAACTTTAAACTATGCATATACTGAAAGCAGTGACCAATGTAATCTTTCATGCAGAAGTGGATATGGAAACTCAAAGTCTATTTTTTTTTATGTGAAAAGTGTGGATATAGACGTCTGCGACGTAATAGATACTACCTCCGCCTTTATCTCGAAAGTTCTGTTCCCACTTACAAGTCAGAGTTATCTATCTTTGCTCATTGTCACTACATACGTAAATAGAGAAAATGAATTTATTGACGGTACCTTAAATCTCCAAAATGCAGAATCCGATTGAATAAATAATATATTTAGTATTTTTGTAGAATAATTGTTTATACATCGCTGTAATGTATACTGCGTACAATATTATTTTCTTCAAAGTGCTTAGTTGACACAGAAAGGAAATTTTTTTTTTTAGATATAAATTTGTATGTATATCAAAAACTTTCAATATACAGACTAACACTACCCAGCCAAATTTAAACTAATATGCATACAGTGAATTAAGTAACATGCAAAAGAGAGAATATTGAATGTGTAAATATGTTGATCTGGAGAGCGTATATATTTCTCTAACGTCATCAATACTATTTCCGCCTTTATCTCCAAAGTTCTATTCTCATTCACAGGTCAGAGTTATCTTTCTTTGCCCAACTTATACATACAACGTAAATAGAGAAAATTTCGGTACCGAAAATATACAAAATGCGGAATCTGATTTAAAAACAAATTATATATTTAGTATTTGTAGAAAAATGTCTGTTTTACATAAGAATATCTTGAAAAAATATTTAAAAACAAAAAAATCAAAAAATGACCAAAAACAAATTCACTTCCGGTTCGGACAGGAAGTACTAGAAAAACACGAAAACAACTTCAAAACAAATAGAATATCATGATCTAATTCTCCTGTAAATTTCATATCTTTACCTCAAACCGTTTCCGAGAAAACTGCCGGACAAAAGTCCATTTTAAAATTCGAAAATCGGCCATAACTTCGGACCGGAAGTGAATTTTTCGAAAAACGGAATTTTATATAAACTTTATATATCAGCCTACTATCATGCGAAAAATTGTCGAAATCTATCCAGCCATCTCTGAGTAATCGCGCTCACAAAATTTGGGAGGAATAATAATAATAATAATAAAAAGAAACAATACAAACACTATAAGTCTTCCGTTGTGAACGGAAGACTTAATAAAAAACAGAGTAAAAACAATATGTTCCCCAACTTCGTTTGGGGAACATAACTAGTGCTAATTGTAACGGGAACCGTTACAGATGTTCCCCAAACGCTCCCCAACTCCCTTTTGGTGCCATATTCCCTGTAAGCCTTATTAAATAGGACAACATATGTGCATTTTTGATTTTAACAACGTTTTCCCAAAAGGATACCAATTATATTCAAATTTTAACATTGCACGCGTGCCCATGTGAATGCACGTGCATAATGATCATATAATCTTGTCTACACTTTCTATATATTTAAATATACTTTATATTAAAGCATTTAGTCCAAAAGTATTAAAAAATCACTCATTCAAGTGTATTTTTAATTTCACTCGTTCCAAATGCACGCACGTGCGTGCACGTGCATGATGACATACCTTCTTGTTAGAGGCCCTTATATCTATCTATGTTCTAAATCCCATCCTGTTTGGTTGAAACCCAAGGGAATTACAGCCATTTCAAGTTTCAGCCAATCAGATTGCAGCACACGTGCATCCACGTGATTTCAAGATTTTTTTTCTAAATCATATTGTAGAATATCCTAATGTATGACTATGTTTTAAATTTCAAAGCATTTCATCAAAAATCAAATGAGATATAGCCATTTAAAGTTTCAGCCAATCAGATTGCAGCACACGTGCATGCGCGTGATTTCTTGAATTTTTTTATGTATCATATTGCAGGATGTCCTAATGCACGACTATGTTTTAAATTTCAAAGCATTTCGTCAAAAAACAAAGGAGATATAGCCATTTAAAGTTTCAGCCAATCAGATTGCAGCGCACGTGCATGCGCGTGATTTCATGAAATTTTTTCCATATCGTGTTGTAGGATATCCTAATTTATGACAATGTTAAAAATTTCAAAGCATTTCGTCGGAAAACAAAAGAGATATTGAGATTTTTGTTTCAGCCAATCAGAGCAAGGCGCACGTGCATGCGCGTGAGTTCGTGCTAATTTGACAGTGTCATATTATTAACACTAATAATATATCCTTATGTAATGAGTTTCAAAGCATTTCATCAAAAAATGTAAAAGTTATAGCTATATTAAGTATATCAGTCAATTCACTCATTTCACGCGCACGCACGTGCAGGCGTATGCGCGCAAAATGACCTTCGTTCCGCACACCTACACTACACACCTATTAACCCTAAAAAGGTTTTAGGTCAGTTGGGTGAACAGTTTCTGAGAACACTCGCGGACAAAAAAGTACCGGAGAACAAATAAGAAAAAAAATAATAATAATAATAACTAGTGCTAATTGTAACGGGAACCGTTACAGATGTTCCCCAAACGCTCCCCAACTCCTCTATTCTGGTGCCATATTCCCTGTAAGCTTCATTAAATAAGACAAACTCTGTGCATTTTTGACTTTAACAACGTTTTCTCAGAAGAATACCGATTATATTCAAATTTTAGCATTGCACCCGTGCGCATGTGAATGCATGTGCGTTATGATCATATCATCTTGTCTACACTATCTACATATCTTAATATACAATATATTAAAGCATTCAGTCCAAAAGTATGAAAAATCACTCTTTCAAACGTATTTTTCATTTCACTCGTTCTATATGCACGTACGTGCGTACACGTGCATGATGACCATACCTTCTTGTAGGAGTCCCTTATATCTATCTATATTCTAAATCCCATCGTGTTTGGTTGAAAAACAAGGGAGTTATAGCCATTTCAAGTTTAGGCCAATCAGATTGCAGCACACGTGCATGCGTGTGATTTCATGATTTTTTTCTACATCATATTGTAGTATATCCTAATGCATGACTATGTTTTAAATTTCAAAGCATTTTGTCAAAAAACAAAGGAGATATAGCCATTTAAAGTTTCAGCCAATCAGATTGCAGCACGCGGGCATGCGCATGCTTTCATGAAAATTTTTATATATCACGCTGTAGATCTTCATAATGTAGGTCTATGTTCAAAATTTCAAAGGATTATGACAGGAAACAAAAAAGATATTGAGACTTTAGTTTCAGCCAATCAGAGCGAAGCGCACGTGCATGCGCGTGAGATCTTACTTTTTTGACCATGTCATTTTGTCTTTCCTTCTAATATATACTTATAATATGAATTTCAAAGCATTTCATCAATAATTTAAATAGTTATGTCTGTATCAATTATATTGGACATTTATCGTGTTGCACGTGCGAGCTCTTGCAAGCACATGTGCATGCACATGCTTTCATGATAAATCTTATATTACAGGCTGTAGATCTCCCTAATGTATGACTATGTTCGAAATTTCAAATGATTTTATCAAAAAACAAAAAAGATATTGAGACTTTAGTTTCAGCCAATCAAAGCGAAGTGCACGTGCATGCGCATGCGATCTTGCTATTTTGACCATGTCATCTTGTGCATACTACTAATATATCCTTACATTATAAGTTTCAAAATATTTCGTCACAAAATAGAAAAGTTGCGGTTATATCCATTATATATTGGTCATTTTAAGTTTTGCACGTGCGCGCTCTTGCAAGCACGTGCGCGCAAAATGACCTTGATTCCGCAAATCTACATAACATGCCTACTTACCCTAAAAAGGTTTCACCTAAGTCGGATGTGTAGTTTACAAGATCACTCGCGGAAAAGATTTTCCCAGGAAGAAAAATAATAATAATAATAATAAGAATAATAATAATAAGAAACAGAGTAAAAACAATATGTTCCCCAACTTCGTTTGGGGAACATAATAAGAAACGGAGTAAAAACAATATGTTCCCCAACTTCGTTTGGGGAACATAATAATAATAAGAAACAGAATAAAAACAATATGTTCCCCAACTTCGTTTGGGGAACATAATAAGAAACAATAGAATCACTATAAGGTCTTCCGTGAAGACGGAAGACCTTAATAACTAGATACGATCTCGTTGCAAGCAACGAGAGGTCTTCCGTCCGATTCAGGTAAAAAAAAAAAAAACCCACGTAAAATCGAGCTGAAAAGTGATTCAAAATTTTGGTCACAAGGAGGATTGAACCCAGGTCGCCAACGTGAATGCGCTTTTTTGGCTTTTATCCTCAACGCGCAAACAATTAAGCTATTGGGAGTACTGCTCTAAATATACTCGTGTTACATACTTTTGCAACAGTACACCTGTCTGAGAATTATAAAAGGTGGGCCACTATTCATAATATCGCGCCAAACGCCACGAGTAAATAATCGCCCATTTTCTTTGGACTGATCTATCAAATAGGTGTGATAGCTTCAATGAAATTAAATACATAAAACGTTCTTATCGCCTTTATTTTATTTCGTTAAGAACGTATATTTAACACATTGTACACATTACATATTGTATATAGCCTAGTTACACTAAAACAGTGAAAAGGAAATTAAGTTTTAAGTTGCAACATATTACTACGTGAAAGTCCAAGTAGTTTTTTACATTTCATGTATCCTTAAAGTCAGAATGGTTCAATCAAACGCTCAGCTGCCTCCATAGACCTCTACTCGCGAAATGGCGGAGTTGACAGAGACAGCCTCCATCTTGGTCCCGCTTCAGATTTTTAAATGTTAATATCTAGAGTTTTGATTTATCAATATTCAAACAAATTATATAGTAAGCATCAATAGAAGGGTCTCTATTAGCATTCCAAAAATAAATAAAAAACATTCAAAAACAAAAAAGTTAGAAAATACAATTTTTTTTAAATCGTTTCTCCTTACGACAGGAAGTACTGACGACGAACAAAAGGTTGCGTCCTGGATAGTATATATCACGATCTATAATCCCTGAAAGTTTCATGCTGATATCTTTTACCGTTTTTGAGTTTAATCATGGACAAAATGTCATTTTAAATTCAGAAAATGTCCCGTAACTTGGCACCAGAAGCGAATTTTCAAAAAATCTCTCGGAAAAAATAACTTCAGATAACAACACATAATTTCTGTAAATTTCATGAAAATCCACCCAGTAGTATTCGAGAAATCGCGTGCACAAAATTTGGTGTACGGAAAAATAATAATAATAATAATAACTAGATACGATCTCGTTGCGAGCAACGAGAGGTCTTCCGTCCGTTTTAGGAAAAGAAACCCACGTAAAATCGAGCTGAAAAGAGATTCAAAATTTTGGTCACAAGGAGGATTGAACCCATGTCGCCAACGTGAATGCGCTTTTTTTTAAACCATTTTTATGTTCCTTAGTTTGTGTAACCTAGCCAGGGAGACTGAGCTCGTTTTTTGCACAGGGCAGGCGAAATAAGAACAATTGTGTTAGAATGAATAAATGTCATTTATTTTGTAAATGACGAATAACATATATACAAAACAGGGGGTCATTCATAAACATGTAACCCTTTTAATAATACATGTGGTGATGAACACATCATGACCCCCTAAAATACTACATATGAAAAAGATATTTACACAAATCAACAGATAGGGGGCCTCATGACACATGAGTACCAAAAATACCTGACATGCCCCCTACTGTAAACACATATGTAAAAAATAGGAATATCAATAAACTGCCTGCCCACAAAAAAGGTGGGTAGGTACAAAACTTAGGCCCAGTGAGTAAGCACTAAAACAAAACCTGCTATCTTAGGGGGTAGAAGGGGTGGAAGGTGGGTACAAATTTCACTGCACCAAATTTGTGTGGCTTCTATCAAAATTCAATGAATGCAGCATGGCAGATTGCTGAATTATGATTGGCTAAAAGGCAAAATTTTGGGTTAGGTTAAAACTAGGCCACAAGACGTTTATACCCATAAGACGGATATGGGTAAAATAAGTGAAAACTAAATAAACACTGCACATGTCACATAAAAGTTATTATTTATAATAATCACTAATTTATGTTCCTTAGTTTGTGTAACCTAGCCAGGGAGACTGAGCTCGTTTTTTGCACAGGGCAGGCGAAATAAGAACAATTGTGTTAGAATGAATAAATGTCATTTATTTTGTAAATGACGAATAACATATATACAAAACAGGGGGTCATTCATAAACATGTAACCCTTTTAATAATACATGTGGTGATGAACACATCATGACCCCCTAAAATACTACATATGAAAAAGATATTTACACAAATCAACAGATAGGGGGCCTCATGACACATGAGTACCAAAAATACCTGACATGCCCCCTACTGTAAACACATATGTAAAAAATAGGAATATCAATAAACTGCCTGCCCACAAAAAAGGTGGGTAGGTACAAAACTTAGGCCACAAATCCAATTAAGAATTGGATCCCCCCACCCAAAGGCTGCCTGGCCAGGATTACCAGTATTATCAAAAATCGTATGTATATGGAAAGGGGAACACAATATACATAAATTGCAACTGCATATCATATGATACCGACATTGAAAACAGGTGACAGCAGACATATTCTGACCTGCCAAATATTCAAGAACAAGAAAAATTAATCAACATTTCATTACAGAAGTCAAAGTTCTGACATGTTTTGATTACACAAGACAAATTACTGTGGACTGTGTTAAGTTCACACTACACTCAACATGATAGTCAACAAAATTTCTATGGTGTCTTATACACAAATGGACAATGTCTTATAACAGCAGACAAATTCTGAACTGTCAGTCACACACTTGGTAAACCAGCAAGGTCATATATACTTAAAAACTGATAAATTTCGCCAGAATGAAAAAATTAAAAAATTAGTACATCTTCCCATTAGGGACAAGAATTGTTGTTGCAGAAAAATTAATGTTAAATTTTTACCTATGGAAATTGGTAAGAGCAAAGAAGATGAACCACTACGAGAATAAAAAATAAAAATAGAAAATGTTCATTAATAGAATTATCTTTACAGCAGACAACTTCTGAACTGTAAACCTAATGACAGCAGACAACTTCTGAACTGTCCTTCCTAATAACTATTAAAACACTTCAGGTTTATTGGCAGCAGCCAAATGCTGACCCACCGTGTGTAATTACAGAAAGGAGCTTATATAGCAAAAAGAGGGGAAGGGGTCACCTTGTTACCTAAAAACGGAAGGAGTTGATGCGTATGTACCTACGAAAGGCGTCAGAGTTCCATCGACCTAATTTTTTAATAAGGCTTTCAGAATAGCCTAAGGAGGCTGCGTAGGAAGCTGCACCTATTCTGAAACTATGACCCTTAAAGTTGTTTGTATCAAGCCCTATAAACTCTACTGCTGATTTTAAATGGGTGGTTACTTTTGCATAAGAAATTGGGAGAGCATCCATTGTTTGAAATAATGGGCCAGATGTGTGCTTTGAATATTGTAAGTATTCAAGTAACGCATGCACCGGACAAAATGATGAACCTTGAATAGCTTGGACGGAGAGAACCAAAGGGGTATGTTGCTTATTTGTTTTGAACTCACGCATGATGATTTGAGCTGCTGACAATGTAGGCCCTACATAGTCAAAAGTGACATCCGCGCGCTGTAAAACATGCTTGCCGCTATGTAGTGATTTTACAGCAACTTCCCCTAATCTCAAAAAGGCATGAAAAGCTAACAAAAACAGAGCCCGAAGCAGGATGCGAAGTGAATACTGAGGGACAGTGTGAGCTAGGGCATTTAATATTTTTTGTAAGATGTCCGGTGTGATAGGTAGACGTGTATCTTTTGTTGGAACAGATGACTGACAACCCTTTAAAATCTTTCTAGTAATAAAGGCCTGCGTTGGGTCATGCATATTTAAAATTTTGTGGACATAACTAATTGCAGATATATGAGATGCTATGCTGCTTGGTGAGTAATTGACCGAAAACAAATGACCAATAAAGTTACACACATCTACAACTGAAACAGGAAGAGAGACAGTGGGCTTCCATGATCTTAACAATTCCCATGTACGTTTGTAAGCTTGAGCCGATGATGGAGACAAAGCAGAGGCTAGCAGCCGTTGACAAACGGTACTCAAATTTTCAAAAGTTCTACAGGGATTGCAGTCTGGTGTGTATTCAAGTGAGGAGCTACTCTGAAGGCTTCCTGAAATTGAAATCGAGAAAGTTTATCTGCTAATAAATTTTTCTTGCCCGCAATGTGCTTTGCTTTAAAGAATATATTGTATGAGAGAGATGTTAGCACAAGGCGTCTTATAAGCTTCATAAGAGTTTTTTCTTTGCAAGATTGTTTGTTGACTGCATGCACAACGGCCTCGTTATCTGACATAAACAATATTTTCTGATTAGCAAGGCTTGACCCGCAAATTTCAAGAGCAATAACGATAGGGAATAACTCCTTAATAGCTATCTGGTGATGTTCTAAATCTGGTACCACATCCCACCCATGAGCAAACCATTCTGTACCAAGAACTCCTGCGAAGCCAATAGAACCTGAAGCATCTGTGTATAATAATGCTTTATCTGATGATGTAAAAAAATCTGGTAAAATTACTGATTTCCCATTGTAATTTTCAATAAAATGAGACCACATTTGCAGGTCAACCCTAGTTTCACATGTTAGCCTGATAAAATGGGAAGGATTAGACACACCACAAGTAAGATCTATAATGCGCCTAAGAAAAGCTCTACCAGGTACGACAACTAAACAAGCAAAGTTTAAGAAGCCTATCAGAGACTGTAGTTCTTTAAGGGTAATTTTCTTCCTATGCTTTACTTCCTGCAACTTATTTCGTATCTTGACAAGTTTTGTTTCAGGCAACCGACATTCCAAAACGTGGGAATCTACTTCAATGCCATAAATTGTTAAAATGGTTGTTGGGAAATGGGTTTTTTCTTTTTTAATTGGAATACCCGCCTCATTGCATATTGACAGAAACTGTTGCAAATCTAGTAAGCATTTGTTGGAATCTTTTGGACCTATGAAGAAAAAATCATCAAGCATGTGAGACATGCCTGCAGCGTCAAATTTTGTGCACATTGCCCATTGTAGACCTTTACTAAGGGATTCGAATATCTGACAAGAGCTGCTAGCTCCCATGGGCAGACATTTATCATAATAATAACAACCTTGCCATGAAAAACCAAGAAGTTTGTAATCTTTGGGGTGTATAGGTACGATCCGGAATGCATCCTGAATATCTGTTTTTGCCATGAGAGAATCCTTACCAAATTGTCTTAACAGGGCTGTGACATTGTCAATTGAATCATACTGAACAGTGGCACACTCTTGGGGGATTTGACTGTTAACAGAATTATGTTTTGGAAATGACAAATCATGTATTACCCTAAATTTCCCTGGTTCAGATTTTGGTACCACTCCCAGGGGTGATGAAACAAAAAATTCAAATGGTGGGGATTTAAAGGGACCAGCAATTCTACCTTTCTGTATGCCTTGATCTATAAAATCATCTATGACAGATGGAAAATCGGTTGTACTTTTATGATTCCTTGAAATTGTTGGAGTTGGAAGACCTATACATCCTAGACTAAATCCCTGTCTAAAACCATCTATCAAAAATTTAAGTTTCTGTGGTTCATAACCCTCTAAGACTCTATGCAGATTTTTTGGTTTGATGGGTGTTGGGAGCTCTTGAGAAGCTTGATTTTTGAGAATCTGGGCATTTGGATTTGGGGTGGTTTGATTTGCACTGCATACAAATGTGTTTATAGGGGCAAGGGTTTCGACTGCATCGTACACCTCTGTTAAATTGGAAACAGAATTTCGTACGAAAGGGATGATTCTGTTGAGGCTTTGGACCTTGAAATTTTATAGTTGCAGCTTTGAGTCGCAATTCCTGAATGGGGTTTTGCCATGGAACGTTAACTGATTCTCTGAGTTTTCTGAACTGCTCATCATATTGTCTAAATGCATGGTCACCGTGCAAGGACTGCACTTCACGGATCATATGGCAGTATTTGAGAAGGTTAGGGGCCTCATCGGGAAATTTCTCAATAAAGATGGCTGAAAAAATGAGGAAAGCATCAGTCCACTGGCCCAGAGTGATGGGGACTTTGGTTTTTTGACCTTGATGTAAGTTAATGACCCCAGTAGAAATAGTTACTGAAAGAGGTTCATCTTTTGTGCTAAGTAGTGATTTTAAATCAATATACTCATTGTTCCAAATTTTTTGTTTCAACTTAACAGACACTGAAGCACCTAATGGGATACCATCTTTTACCTCTATAACCTGATTGGATGACCTTGCTGGCTCACCTAAAAACAGTTGATCGAGAATTGTTCCAATTCCAGCTGAAGATGCACTGCCTCCTTGGCCGGTCAGAGATACCTGAGGCTGAGTTGTTGATGTTGTAGCTATTGACTGACTCTGCTGGGATACCATTGATGATGTCACCGTGGATGGCTTGTTCACAGACTGTTGTTTTATTACGGCAGCTGCCAACTTGTCATAGTCTATGGAGGGGGTAGCGTTCGACTGTACCGTATTCACATTTGCTTCGGCATTTTCAACATTTGTCTCAGCCACCGCAGTACTTCCCACATTTCGCTTTTTACGAGTTTTCGACGATTTCCCCGATGTACCATCTAATTTCCGCTTAGGAGGCATGGTGGTGACCTGCACTTCCCGGAGCCGTACTGCATGATATTCATCTTAAAAGAATGTAAAGTATGACAATATGCATATGCAGCAGCATGAATAATATGGAAATGCATAAAGTTATGAACTTGCATAGAATATGATAAAATGAACTTGCTCTATTTATATAATGTGTTAGGACCCACATAGAATTTAGAGCAAAGTAGTTAAGGCAAGTGCCCTGATCTGTGAGTGCATTGTTGCTAATGTAAAATGCGCATGGTCTCTCATAGAATTTAGATCAAATAATGATAAAATGATATATATCACTTGTGCGATGCTCATAATGACATATGCGTATGGTCCCGCATAGAATTAAGAGCAAATTATAATAAAATGAACATACTTATACATAAAATGTTCATGATAAATTATGCGTATGGTCCCGCATAGAAATAAGAGCAACTTATGACAAATGAACATGAACTGTTCACAATGTAAAATGCGTATGGTCCCGCATTAAATAGTTAGCTCAAATTATGGCTAAACACAGGATTTGTAACTGCACTGTTCATAGAGTAAAATGCGTATGGTCCCGCACAGAATTAAAAACAAAATATGACAAGTGCAACCACCTGTTCTATGCCATTCATAATATAAAATGTGTATGGTCCCACATTATATCACTTGTGCGATGCTCATAATGACATATGCGTATGGTCCCGCATAGAATTAAGAGCAAATTATAATAAAATGAACATACTTATACATGAAATGTTCATGATAAATTATGCGTATGGTCCCGCATAGAAATAAGAGCAACTTATGACAAATGAACATGAACTGTTCACAATGTAAAATGCGTATGGTCCCGCATTAAATAGTTTGCTCAAATTATGGCTAAACACAGGATTTGTAACTGCACTGTTCATAGAGTAAAATGCGTATGGTCCCGCACAGAATTAAAAACAAAATATGACAAGTGCCACCACCTGTTCTATGCCATTCATAATATAAAATGTGTATGGTCCCACATTTGTATTTATAAGAAGGGAGTATGACCCTGCATACTCAATTAAGTAGCCAAGCAATTTATATTGTAAAATGTGTAATAACACTTCCATATGGGTATGGTCCCACATAAGTACTAAAAGAAGCCACAACAATAAAATTTACCAAAAGAAGTTTTGCTGGGTTTTAACTTGATCAGGGAAAATGAAAGTAAAACTATACATGTGGTCCTGCATAGTCACCACTATACTGAAAAATTGTGTATGGTCCCACAAATGTCAAGTATTTCATTCTCATGCATTTTCACCTATTAAAAACCCAACAAAATATAAAGACAAGCCAGTCGATCAGTATGTATAATTAATATCATTCAAATTATACTGGCCTGAGAAAAGCTTTGAAGTGCAGTATTGCTGAACGAATGCTGCGCCAATATCTGTGCATTGGGGAGGAAGACACAACATGGACTGGTGAACCTGGGCATTGTAGGTGTACCCCGTCATGACAGAGGAAGTTCAGGTCACTCCAAAATCCCCTGTGGTGCCAAAAATGGACTCCTTCTAGGTCGGAACATCCTGCCTTAAGAAAATTGTTTGCGGCAACGATTTTCGCATTAAAGTCGCTGGAGGACGCCCAAGGCTGACGACGCAACAGTTGACCGACAATCACAACTGGGATATCCATCCCCTCGTGTAAATAACTGCTATTGAAAGGATATCCGTTGATAATTTTTCCATCTCATAGCGCAAAATGTCATTTTCGCCAATCTGAATAAAACACACATGTGGTTTGTTTTTAAATTTGATAAAATCCTTTAACTGGGACACACGTAATCCTCCTCGGGCACATACCCACACATTAAAATTGTCCGAATCCAAATTTAGATTCATGAGACTTGAGTTTGAGTCCATGTAACGCTGGAGCCGAGACACAAATGAATGTCCTATTATGCAAACACTGAGACGCTTCACGTCGTCCATGTTGTGGTCCATCTCCCATTTGTAACCGGTTATAACCGGATCGCGCACTGCACGGGCGGGCCGAGCCAAAATTAACAATTAGGGTAGTGCAAAAGCGTTTGTTTACACTCACCGTTCTCTGCCAAACAAAGATATATGATCGCTTTAATGTCACTAGATGTTCCTTGCAGACGAAGGACGTAGGTACATCAATAAACTTCGCAAAATCTTACAAATTTCACTGCACCAAATTTGTGTGGCTTCTATCAAAATTCAATGAATGCAGCATGGCAGATTGCTGAATTATGATTGGCTAAAAGGCAAAATTTTGGGTTAGGTTAAAACTAGGCCACAAGACGTTTATACCCATAAGACGGATATGGGTAAAATAAGTGAAAACTAAATAAACACTGCACATGTCACATAAAAGTTATTATTTATAATAATCACTAATTTATCCTCAACGCGCTAACCATTAAGCTTTTGGGAGTACTGCTCTAAACATACTTGTGTATACTTTTGCAACAGTTCACCTGTGTAAGAATTATAAAAAGCATTCATAATTTCGCGCCAAACGCCACGAGTAAATATTCGCACCTTTTCTTTGGACTGATCTATTAAATAGGTATCATAGCTTCAATTAAATTTAAAAAATAAAACATTCTTAGCGCCTTTATTTTATTTCGACGTTAAGAAAGTATATTATATAACTTTGTGAAATCCGGTAATCTGATTGGTCAATACGAAGTAATTATTTTTTAATAACGGCCGCTGAAAGCGAATAATGACTTGCACGAGCTGCCTCGTTTTCACTTTCGCTTTAGACAAACATGGAAGTTCGCAAGTTTGCAAGTTGTAGGTGAGGAAAATTTAAAAGATATAGCAAAGAAATCTGAGACTGAGAATACATAACAATTACAAGGATATCTGTGAACATTTTTCGGTAATACTTAGCACATACCATTTCATTGTTGAAAGACTTTTCCACTCGGCGAGCAGAGTTTTGACGCTGCATGTTTTCGCGATTACAGAGACTAAAAAAAATAAAGACGAGCGTGCCATGTGTGATTGTATCTAATCGTAGAAGACATAAATATTTATATTTTGTCAGTGCATATAATTTCCCCTGCAAGGGTAAACGAGTGCGATTCTCAATCTGGGGGAGGGGGTACTCTGTGTTATTCGGAGTTGGATATCTTGCGTTATTATCATGGTATTGGTTAAAATTTATTACCGAGACAAGTTCCTCGGAGTAACATGCAATAAATTCTGAAACACTTACATTCAACTTATTTATGGTTAATACTATCTCTGTAAACACAAGGAAGATATACATTGTATAAATAAATTTGGGTTAATATTATTTATATAATATAATAAATATGGACTCAACGCACGGTCAATATGCATTTATAATGACCCAGGCTGACAGATATTGACCTCAGATACATGGAGTATATCGACCTCGGGCTAGCGCCCTCGGTCGATATACTACATGTATCTGAGGTCAATATCTGTCATCTTGGGTCATTATAAATGCATATTGACCTACATTGAGTCCATATTTGTATAATATGTAACACATTATACACATTACATATTGTATCTAGCCCAGTTACACTAAAGCAGTGAAACGGAAATTAAGTTTTAAGATTGACACTCAATTGCAACTTACTACTGTAACGTGTCGGACCTGAGCGGTCAGTAGGTCCGTGCTCGGATTACCGAGTTTTACTGGGGATATGATTGAATGCAATATTTACAGATAATAATATGACACCTGCCTGGTGTCTTTAAATCAAATGACCTAAGTGCTTTGAACACTTATATATCTTCAGTTAATACCGGCACCTGCCTGGTGCCATATGACAATTGCCTCACCATACAACTGACTATATAAGTCAACAGCCACCTGCCTGGTGCCTCTTGATTTAGCCTTTAACACCTGCCTGGTGTCTTACTGCTTTCCAAGTTGCCTATATAACTCTAGCCAAGTAGCTACAATATACTTACACAGTATTTAACTTTGTGAGAGCTTCTCTGTCCTAATGACAAACTTATAGCTAACGTCACACAGCTATATTTTAAATAGTCACTGACTACGGCAACTTTGCACAATTTGATTTGATCGATACACTAATTGGTTTCTGTACCAAAGTGAAGACACAAACCAGTTGGCTGTACTGCCCCCTTGTACCTCAACTTAATCAATGATCATAAGTTATCAGATATCATATTGATAAAATACAACAGACTGCCTTTCTTTTGGCAACACTATTATTATTTTCTAACAGAACATCATTTATCAATATTACTTGTATAATTCTTTTGTCAATTGACCAATTAATTACAATATTTACATTGATTATCTATTATAATATAAACAAGTAACGGGAGGTAACTCCTCCAACCTTTCACTACTACGTGAGAGTCGAAGTAGTTTTTTACATTTCATGTATCCTTATGTCAGAATCGTTTAATCAAACGCTCAGCTGCCTCCATAAACCCCTACTCGCGAAATGGCGGAGTTGACAGAGAGAGCCGCCATCTTGGTCCCGCTTCAGATTTTCAAATGTTAATATCTAGAGTTCAGACAAATCAATATCCAAACAACTTATATAGTAAGCATCAATCAAAGAGTCTCTATTATCATTCCAAAAATTAATAAAAAATATTGAAAAACAAAAAAGTTAGAAAATGCGATTTTTTCAATTCGCTTCTCCTAACGACAGGAAGTATCGACGACGAACGAAGAGTCGCGTCCTGGATGGTATATATCACGATCTATAATCCTTGAAAGTTTCATGTTGATATCTTTTACCGTTTTTGAGTTTTATCGAGGACAAAATGTCATTTTAATTTCAGGAAATGTCCCGTAACTTGGCACCAGATAGGAATTTTCAAAAAATCTCCCGGATATACAAAATTCATGTAACGACACATCTGTTCTGAAAATTTCATGTAATTCCATCCAGTAGTCTTCGAGAAATCGCGTGCACAAAATTAGAAAGTCAAAAAAATAATAAAAAGAATAATAATAATAAGAAGAAGAAGAAACAGTAGAATCACTATAAGGTCTTCCGTGAAGACGGAAGACCTTAATAAGAAACAATAGAATCACTATAAGGTCTTCCGTGAAGACGGAAGACCTTAATAATAAGAAACAGTAGAATCACTATAAGGTCTTCCGTGAAGACGGAAGACCTTAATAAGAAACAGTAGAATCACTATAAGGTCTTCCGTGAAGACGGAAGACCTTAATAAAAAGAAACAGTAGAATAACTATAAGGTCTTCCGTGAAGACGGAAGACCTTAACTATAAGGTCTTCCGTGAAGACGAAAGACTTTAATAATAAGTGAAAAAGAAACATAAGAACTAGATACAATCTCGTTGCGAGCAACGAGAGGTCTTCCATCCGACTCTTTCGGCTTATCAAATTTTAAAATTTTATATACATATATATATATATATATAGAAAGCACAAAGAAATTCACTTTTACATGGATACCCACTTCCGCCCCAGCCCGGGGTTGAACTCTCGACCTTCGGAATCTGTCTCCTAGCAGTGCAGGAACAGCGCGCTAGACCGCTCGGCTATCTAGGCAAGTAAAAAACTTGCTTTCGATGCCGATGGAATTCTCGCGGCGCTGCCCTACACTACACGGTCATTGAGAATAGAAGTGAGATACAGTTATTTGGACATTAGTTTTAACAGAGGATTGTTACCAATACATGTTGTAATGAAATTA